>NW_021940208.1:32822422-32951112 GCF_001715985.3 Manacus vitellinus
CACCATTGGTTATTAGAAAGGGCTCAGAAAGTGCATTGCCATATCTGACTTGGCTGCACTGATCCTCATGAAGTAAGATGATCATTTTAAGGAACTTGGGGGGACATCCTAAACATTCCAAAATCTGCCATAGACCTTTTCTGCTCAACTTGTAAATGAAATTCAAATCACCAGTATTAGAATCAGTTTGGAAAAGAGATTTAATTTCCCCTGTGAAAAAAAAAACAAAACAAACCAAACCAGGAAAAAGATGTAGTCTTTGGACTTCTGAAAAGTGTTTAACTGCTGTTGAAAATCCAAACCCCAAATACCAGCATATTTTTGCTCTGAGTTGTTGAAACTTTTTTCTCCTTCCTTTTTGCAATCAATATTGCTTTTTGGGGGGGGAATTATGCACCTTTTCCAGCTAAAATCTCATAGGCTTTGAGGAATATCTTCATAGGTATGTTTTCTTGGACTTGTCAAGTTTTATTCCAGTAGAAAAAAAAATGTAAAAGAAATCCTTAGTGTGGGTACTTAAAAAAAGTATTACTATTTTATAAGAGGTGATGATGTTGCTTCACATTTTTCTTAAGCTGTCCATACTGACAGCTGTTTTCTAGCAAACTGAAACTGTGTTAACTTCTTCAGCTTCATAATTATTCCATATTCTTCTTTTTCCTTTTCTTTTTCCCTTCTGGTTAATTTACTTCTTGGCTATTTCAGATGACCTGTGTATTCCCTTTCATTCAAAAGAAGTAAGTTCTCAAAATCAGATGAAAAATCTCAGGTTTATCAGTCTTCTAGTAAGCAGTTTTATAGCATGTGGACCTCCTGGATCTCATCAGCTTCAGTGTCACCTTCCAACCAACCCAGCCATGATGTACTCTCTCCCATGAACTCCAACGGTGAGGAGGTTCATGCCCTAACATGTTCCAGCATTCCAGCAGCCCAGCGGTCCTTGACTTCTGAGCTGAAGCTTTTTTGGCATCTTTCCCCTCTGTCCCAATCCCTGCCCTGTCCTCCTTCTCCTTTTCAGTCCTGCTTCTTCTTTCAAGGACTTTGTCCCCATAGTGTGCACCAAAGCCTTGCCCTACGGATCCACGTGCTCAGTGTTTGAATTGAGCAGCAGTTCTCAAATCATGCGACAAGAAAGCTACTGGCTGAGCATATCCCATGAATTAAGAAAAGCCCAAATCACATCTGAGAACTGTTGACAGAAAGCATCATAGTCTTCCAGCAACTAATCTGCACTTGAGGCAGGTAAGAAGACGTAAGAGTCTCATGCTTTTAGTTTTTGCCATCTTTTTCCTTCTACTTAGTATGCTTTGGAAAAAAACCCCGAAACCATTACAAAAACCAAACCACCAAAAGTGAGGTTCAGAACAGCAGCTTCACAATATCGAAGGTTTTAGTGGCAATCCCTGTTTAGACAATTCCCTCCTCAGCCACTCCTTCTTTCCCCAGAGTTTGCCTTCTCTTACGCCATTTTAATCTCAAAAAACCAAAAGCAGGGAAAAAGAAAAGAAGGCAGTCTAACCTGGATTACGTAATTTATCCAGGGCATCACACTGTTTTACAAACAGTTGTGTTGGCACAACCAAGAGGTCTGTGACCTGCAAGGCAAAGGCAGGGGAAGGGAAAGAAGAATTTCTTAAGCTGATTCTTCTGCCAAAACCAAATTATTTTGAAACTGCACCATCACATTCCATAAACACTTTCTCCCAAACCTTATTAGACATTAACAAGTGGTGAAAATCAGTGGAGAATGCTCCTCCAGACCAGGCTGGATACTTTTGCAGGCCTGATGGTAGCTGCAAAGGCTTGTGAGAAGTACCCACTAGCCTAAGCTATATGTAGTCTTTCATTGCTGTACTAAGACCACACAGATTCTTGTCCTTTCAGAGCAAAGTCATGGCTCACACAAACCAGTTCAACTCCTACAAAACTGAAAAGTGTGAATTATATTCTTAAATACACACATGACCACCCAAGTGAGGTAATCCCACTGGTTGGAACTGTGCAAATGAGGCTAGCATCTGACCACAAGGCCAAAAGGACTGCCAGCATATCCAGTTAGTAGGACAAAAGTAACTGCCCTCCTGAATCACTATTTTCAGTGCACACAGTGTGATGAAAAGCCTTCCAAGAATCAAATCTGTCTTACAGCAGTTTGACTTACAGGCAGTGCAGAATGGAACGTTACTAAATGCATTGCAATTAATTATGCTTTCAAATGCACCAGCTAAATTTGGCTGTGCAATTACACAAATAATAACTGAAGGGAAAGGTTATATCTTGGAATTATACATTAGAATAGATGAATATGCCTTTTGCCTTAGTCCCTTGTTCCTGTGTCAGGGAAGGCATCTTGTTATGAAGCCCTGTCTGTTGCAGATAAAATGCTTGTGTAAATATAGTTTCCACGTCCATTTCAGTGCACAAGTGCCATTTTAATGCACTCAGCATAAATAAGCTCTTCCTTTAATTTATTTGCATATCTGCCTCAAATATCAAAGAGAATGACATTTCAGCAAGACAACGACCAAATAGCAACATCAAAGAACCTGACTCGGCAGCCTCCACTCTTTTCAGAGAATATTGACTCAAGCAGTGGATGTCACTGATTTCAGTCCAGGTGTGCCAAAGTGATCCCTGCATGCTGAGAAAGTGGGTGAAGGTGACTGACACATTCACGAAAAGATTGTCTTTTCTTTTTTCAGTCTTCAAATTACCCTTCCATTTATTCTACAGTTCCTGAACATAGCCAATATTAAAAAATGTCCCACAGATGTTCAACAAATGACTTTGAAAATATAATTTGAAATTATTGATTTAGCTCACACATCTTAAAGCACTCAGAGTAGGTGGATATCCTTGGGTAAAGGAGAAGCTGCAGTGATGGGAAATTATGTCCCTCTCACTAGACTTTTTGTTGGTGGATTCCCATAAGAACTATTCCTTTTCTTACCTCTTTTTAATATTCAGAATGTGAGTGACTTTTTTAACTTTAACCCAAGGGCTAGCAGCAGGGGATTAACACAAGTACATTTACTGTCACTCTGGTAACCTTGTGTCTTGGAAGGGCTCAGCCACAAGTTTGCTGAAGATGGGTTTGAGCAAGAGTATCATTGAGCAGACGGACTATATTTCATAGCCTTTGCGAAGGTTCATCTGGATGAGAGGGCATACTGGAGACTGATTACATCTGTCTGTAGCTAAAGAATACTCTTGAATTCCTCCATAAACAAAGCAACATCAGTGAATAACTGTTGTAACTCTGGAACAGGTTGCCCAGAGAGGTGGAAGATGCTCCATTCTTGGAAACATTCCAGGTCAGGCTGTCAGCAACCGGACCTAGTTGAAGACGTCCCAGCTCAGTGCAGGGGGAGTTGGACTAGATGGCCTTTAAAGGTTGTTTTCAATTCAAACTATAATATGATTCTATGAAAAACACTCCCCATGAGCTTAAAGTGTTGCACAACCCACATCCTACCCTTAATAATAAACTTACTTCAACCATTCATGCTTTCACCACGCCTTGGATGGATTGTGCTAATTCAGATGGTCTGTGAATGGAGGTCTCTGCACCAAGTCCTTTCCAGAACAGAGCCTCTGCAGCAGCACAGGCTTTTCAGAGTACATCAGACCTGCTCTTCATTTTCTCCACTGTCTTTGCATGTATCATCAAATCAAACTCAAAACCCCCTGTGGAGGCCAAGAAGAGTACTGAGATCACTGACTCCTACAGACTGCCTACTGCCCACTGACTCCAAGCATGAGATTTATTGTTCCTCTCTTTAGCTGTCAAATAGCCAGTCATCTTGAATAAGCCAATTCTTAGTAGTTAATGGGTAGAGAAAAAGGCATCTCCTTTCTTTATTCCCTAAATAAACCTATCTCTCTATGGGCAGTTGAAAAAGCTTAGACCCTAAGCTCAGATGAGGTACCAAACTTTTAGATGGATCATGTGAGGAGAGAGGACTGAATCCCAGAAGTCAGTGTGAATGAAGTGCCTAAACTTGCCCTTTCCAGATGTTCTTGAAGGTTGTTTGAATTGCTGAAGTTCCCGAGGGGGTCAACCTTGTCACAGATTTCACTCTACTGGAATAATATAATTCCTGGTCATTGAAACAAGCTTCAGCCTGTTATCTAAATGTCTGAAACAAACTCCTCCAGAGGTTAAGGCAAGTCATGAATCACACCTCCTTCTGCTCCAAGTGTTCAGTTCTTTGCTAGGTCATTTCTTTGGCCACCCCTATAACAAATGCACAGCAGTGTACCTATTAAAAAATTAAACAGCTTGCAAAAATGCCCGTGCAACAACAACCAAACAAGAAAAACACAGAAACCTCCAAGCCCAACAAACAAAAATTCACAGGTTAACAATGTGAGACACTCCACATATTTCACCTGCAGAGGGGATGAAAGAAAAAGCGTGGGGAATCATGGATGTGCAAGAGAAGAACCAATAAAAATGGAAAAGGTACTGAAGATAGGAAGAGGCTTGACATCTTTCCAAAACAAGTGAACCGACCTGGAACACATTTGAATTTGCATAAGTAGTTGCAGGGAATGTTTTTCTCTACTTCCAGGACTATGGTCTATCTGAAGATCTTATACTTATAGCAGGTCTGGGGGTTTTTTTTGATGTTGTTGGAGGGGTTTTTTTTTGTTTGTTTGTTTATTTTGTTGGGGGGTTTTTTTGTGGGTTTTTTTTGGGGGGTGAGGCGGGCGGTGCGCCAAGGGATTTTTTTTTTTTAATATTTCTTCTTTATTCTAAAGCTTAAATAGGTCTATCTGATTCTATATCTGTGGAATACACTTCCAGGATGAAAGACCTGGAAATGCATGAAAAAAACCTTTTGGGTGCAATGGTAGAATTTACCATTCTCTACCCAAGTGCAAAGAAATCTGAATGTTTCTAATACTGTGATGAGCTGAAAGCTCTGGCTGCTTAACTGCTACTGAGCACTTCACTTTAAAAACTGATAAATTTGGACCATTTCCTAGATGTCACATTGTCACTTCTGAATGACACATTGGAAGAGGAAGTCAAATGAGGAAGTGAGTTCAGGAGTGGTGAGTGCGTAGTGGGTCCCTCTTGCTTGCAGGAACCAGCCAGGAATCTAGCAGCTGGCTGGGGGTAGATGTGTGTGAGGTGTAGTCAGCCTGTTGGTTTTAGGTGCCTAACTTAGATGCCTACTTCTTTCCATTGTCTATATAAGGAATACAGTCTGGCAGACATGGAGCGTGGGGAGCTTGAATTGCCCATCACTGTCTTACTAGTTGTCATGGCAACACAGGCAGGCACTTAGAGGAGGTGGTCTGAAAGTGGTCCCGGCTGACTTGCAAATACATGCCACAGCTTGTGTGCAAGTGAGACAGCTATACTGTGCATACCCTGGCTCAGAGTTCACACTCTAGCACGCTGATGACTGGAAGCAGCCATGGTTTGAAGCTGCTCTTTACGAGCCTCCAACAACAAATCTTTGTCTTTCTATCTGGTTTTAGGCAAACTTGAGCATGGAGGACGCACAGTACTGCGGAAGGAAAATTCTCCATCCGCATGCCTCAGAAGCTGCATCAGTGATGGGAGAGAAATGAAACTGCTTTATTCATGGGACACACTCCTACCTGGGGAGATAACCCTGTGAAGACAACACTGCATCCCATGACTTTCTTCATAAATTACAAGATATGCTTTAAGCTCCTTATGGAATTGATCAGTTAATTAATCAGTTTATCTGCCTCTGCCCTAGATTTAAATTTAAATCTTTGTGGCAATTCCATTCAAATCTCTTAAGCTCTGCTGAAAAAATCAGTAAGCAGAAAGACTGGTAGCCTGTAAATTACTTCTCATGCAGTAAGGTCCATTTGGGTTATTGAACTTTTTTTGTTATTTGGAGATGCTCTTGCACCTGCAGAGGCTAAATCCATTCTTGATTATTGGAACAATTGTGCAAGTGAAGGAATTGGGTAATCCCGTAGTGATGCAAACTATGTAGTTTTCTATGAAGGCATTAACAAAGAGTTGCAGGCATTCAGAATTAATTCCAATAATGAGCTGGGATTTAAAATCTAAATACTTGGTTTTCTAGCTGCATTGCAAATTCATCCCCAGAATCCACTCTGTATTACTCACCACCTTTTGCACTCTTTAACAATGGTAATGGATTTTTTAATACATGCAGGAAAAAAAGCAACAGAATTAGATTTCAGGTACTGCTAGCAATGTGCTTGAGCTCAACTAGGATCCTAACATATGGAAGTTGCTGAAATAAAAGGTTTTTGTTTTATGCAACTGTACATTCAAGGACAGCTCTGAAATTCAGAACAGTGGCTCAGGTCAAGGCAAGATTGCTGTGGTAGGTCCTGAGCTCTGGTCCATGCTTGTAGGTGTTGAGGAGCTTACATGGTTCTAGAGGATGCTGTAGACTTTGCCTTGGACCTGACTGTCTTGTGTTTATTTAAGCCTGTACTAGAACTACATTTGTCTGAACCAAAAATCTAGTCTGTAGTTACAAAATCTGAAATGCAATGGATCGGTCTTTCAGAATAGTTTTTCAGCTATTAATTTCAGATCATCACTTCCAAAGCTCTACAACACCATGCGTGAATCAGGTGGAGATATTACTGTAGAATGAGATGAAGTTTGATGTCTCTCAATTCAGGAAACAGGGAATAAAATCCTTCAGGCTAGCACATGTAGAACTTTATAAGCTTCTGAAAGATTTTTGTCTCTTGTATGTAGATACCAGGCTTGATGTTAGCAATTTGGCTCATTAATAACTGATTTACATCTCCTAGATAGAAAATTGCTATCTGCCACAAATTTGTAAAAGAGTTTCATATTGTGAAATTCTCTAGCACAGTGAATTCTTTGTGATTTTAATGCAAGGAATTTGTGATTAAAATTTTAATATAATCATTGCAGTCTCCTGGGATGCTTAAATACGAGAAAATGTTATTTCCTGCATCTTAGAGTTCATTGTGATGAATGCATTTAAATGACATCAATGGATCACTATCTGCTTTGAAAACTGAACAAAACAGAAAGTCCCTCAAAGCAAGTAAAGATTCTGAAGGATTCATGGTCTCTGCTGAAACATGAAGACTAACCTACTACACAGTATTGTCTCAGTTTAGCTCTGTGAGCTCAACTGTCAGACCAGGCTTTGCACTTCACTGCAGAAGCTGACTGTGATCACTATTGAGTCCCTACTCCTGTGTAACAGCTGTAACCAGCTCAAACCTTTTCCTGAAACTGGTCTTGTAGGAAATGTATTGCTTTTTCTTTCTCTTTTACCAAATAAAAACTACCTGTCATATTTCAGATGAAAATACCTCTCCCTGAAGTTCGAAGTCCCTCTTTTCCACTCTTTTCCTCTATCCTGTCTGCATTGGCAAATGTCAACAGGTAAAGGGGAGGTTTAACCACGAAGGTGTTTCAGGTTTTGCCTCTTGGCCAAAGCGGTGCGACCCACACTGCAGTCCTCTAACATTTTTGACTGGTTGTCCAAGTAATGACTATTGTAGGACCATGTTGCAGAGTTGTGGAGTCATCTTGAGGAAGGTCAAGAGCAACACTGCTCAGGATAGAAGTAACTAATGTGAATAGGGAAGGGACTGCCTTGCCCCGTTCTCTCATCAGGTGAACTATAGCAGGGTGGTGCACAGGATAAGGCTAAGCTACCCTGATTGCTGATCAGTTAAGGATCAAATACCAAAAGTGTAATTTTCCCAGGCTTATGGACTTTCTCCAGCAAAGATGAACTTCAGAAATACCTTTAGACTTGAAAAATCAATTGGGTGAAGGATGACGTATTTTCATGTGTCTGGTTATGCATGCAAATACTGTTTTCATCATCAGAGGAGTTTTTTAACAGGGTTGTTAAGTCATCTTAATGAACTAAAATAGAAAAATACTAATCTTCAGCTTGGAATCTGGTGGCATCTACACTGAAAAATGGTACCAGATTTTATCTATTGATCATATTTGAAGTATCTGGACATGGTTCTAGTTAACTTCAAATATGCTGAAAATGAACCTAGAACTTAATTTTCAAGTTGCATTATCATGGTCATGTCACATTCCAAAGTATCACTAAATTATTCCTTTTTTTTTTTTTCCTTTGCCAAAGAGATAGGAGACTGTTTTGCTGTCCGGAAAAATGCCTTCCTAGAATTAGAGGTCCAGATCTTTAACAAGGGTAAATTGGCAAAACCCCACTGATGGTAATGGAGCAATGCTGATTTTTGTCAGTTCAGTATCTGGCCCATCAGATTTTCAGCTGTTATCACCACAGGCAGAATTCAAATTGACACAGCGTGGGCTAACATGATTGAATACAGAACAGGCTTCCCGGTTTCCTAAATTATTTTAATAACAGAAAGAATGTAGATGGAATGCCAGGCTAAGATCTCTACCTGGATAAGGGCCCAGATTTTATTTAATTTTTTTTTTTTTTAAATAAGCCTCTTCCAAAGTCATTACTTTTCCATTATGGAGTTTGTCATGTCATGGTCCTCAGGAAGAAAAGCCTATGATTCCTTTCAGAGCTGCAAAATCCCACAGCTTCAGGTAGGAAATATTGTCTTGAATAGATCCTGTAGGATAAGAGTTTTCTGGGAATAGAGAAGGAACCCACCCATCTCCAGAACCCATAATAGATCAGCTGCTAAATTAATCTCTGAGACATATCTGCACCAGGTATTGCATTTCCAAGGGCTCTGGTGGGTCACCTCTTCTGTGAAACACCCAAAGCCACCTGGCATTCTGGAGTCCACCGATTCCTAGGGATCACAGTGGTCTCAGACTCCAACACGTCTGCGTGAGCACTTTTCAAAGCATTCACCATGCAGCCACAGCTGCCTGATGGTGCTTGGGGGACTCAAGAACAGGAAATTCCGCCCTGGAAGCCCTGGTACAGCATGAGGTGGATAGGACAAGGAAGGTGAGATCTTCTCAGAGATGAATGTGTGCTCAGATAGTGTTGTCCATGTAGGACAGAAGGAGTAAGTGTCATCTACTCTAAGCTTCGCTGGCTGGCAGAGGTCCTGTGGCAAAGCAGCCATGAGCCAAGACCCGGTACAAACAGCGTGGACTCCAAACAGCATGGACTGAAATGTCTGTAGGAACAGTGATAATCTGCACATAAATAAATTTGCCCATCATAGGAGCCAAATTAAAAACAAAAATATAACAATTTGATTTGTCCCCTCAGGGAAAAGAGTTGTGTTTTTCCTCACTTGAAAGAATTCTGACATCTTACTTTCATCTACCCTTGTGCCAGAACAAAGCTAGCTGATTACTCGATATCTCAGTTCTGATCTGGGGTGTATTTTTTATTCCTCTTAGAGATTCAGAAGGTGGTAAAAAGCCTCATTTTAATTCATTAATTAGTATGTCTCCTTCTTCTTTTGACCAGAAATGTAACAATATCCTTTTCCGTGAATGTCATTTTCTCTCTGGGCTCTTGTACTTTAATTTCCTAACTGGGAAAACAGGAATAGAAGATGAATTAGGTATTGAAATGGGAGGATATGAACATGACTCTCTTCTCCTACAGAACTTTTTCTTTCAAAGAGAAAAAAACTTTTGTAGTAAGCAAAATAGAATAAAGGGCTTTATAAATCAATTGTATTGAATAAAACATTTTTATCCTTCAAAAACTTTATTTGGGAGAACAAATTTTAAAGAAAATTCAAAGCCTTGGTGCACTTACTGTTCCTGTGTATTTTCTCTTCTCCCACATACCATCCCAGCAATATGGCTTTACTTCTCAAGTTATTAATCTAGGTTTTGTGGTTTGGGTGGATAAATAACTATTTTATTATGCCTAACACAGCAGTGCCTTGATGTTTAATATGTTGCTGATACACAAATATTAGGTTACAAATGCAATGTTTAGTATGTGGATGAAGGGGTCTTAGGTGGGATGAGCCTGTCTACCTCTGCTTTCAAATACACAAGGATTAGTTTGAAAAAAATGAAAACCCTCCTCTTGATGAAGGAGGGGAGTCATATGTTGCTAACATTTATTTTCCTGGATAGTTTTTTTTGCTCTTAAAGGTGTACTTCTATTCTGCTTTTCCTGATGGCACAGGGGGTTCTGTCTCATCCAAGTTCTGTAGTGTATAGCTTTTTCTATCTTCTGCCCAGTGATGGTTGAGCTGTTCTGAGGTTTAAAGGACCAGTGCTAAAACACTACCAGTGGTGTGGGAGATGGACACACACCTCCCTCGGTGCTCTTTACCTGTCTTCTGCTCCTTCCAATGGCCTCATGCTACAAGGCAGATGTAGTCACCTTGGTCAAAGGGCCAGTGTTCAGACTGCTAAAGGATCATGTAATTTCTAAGTAATTCTTCACTTCCCTGATGAGCCCTTTCTGAGGATGGTAGCATTGCCTGTTGAGGCAGAGATCATCTTTGTGGAAGAGTCAGGCTATTCTCAGGGGTACCCCAAAGAATGTGGAACTCAGCCCAGAATAAGTGCAAACCTCACTGCTTTCTGGTATGTACAAATGATAAGCCTTTGCTCTCCTATCCTCCAGGAGCAACAGACGTTTATGACTTTTTCTTCCCAAAGTCTGGGCTGGGACTCGATCAATGGCAATCAGTTCTTAATTTTTGTCCTTTGGAGCGTGCTTGTATATGGCATGAAGACTGAGCAGATGACAGGAAAATCACAATCACCATTTTCTTCAGCTGCATGTCCCTTGGAGGCCTCTGTGAATGCTGGACTGCTGAATGTCAGAAGCTGTGCTACTCGTCCCAAGTCTGGTGTTTGTCCGACTCATCTGAGGGCTTCCTGTGACATCTTCCTTGGTAGCCAGAGCAGAGAGTGTTCAATGCTGCTCAGTAAACACTCATTTAATGGAAAAAAACTGAGAGACTTTTTCTTTTGTTGGAAATTTTTCATGAATTATTTTTGTTTAGGAAAACATGATATCATTCTGATGGTAAAAAAACAAACTGGCAGGCCAGCTTTCTGTAACTCCTAAAATATCACCTCCTATTTTTCATTTTGAAATATAAAAGAAGAAAGTGAAGAAATAAAATGGCCAAGAACAAATCTTATGTCTACTTTTTAGATTTTGATTATTTTTCTGCCTTTGATCAGTGCTTGAAACACAAGAGAGAGAAAGAGGCTGTGCAAAGGAGCATGTTTTCCCCTTGAAATGTGGAAACTCAGAAACTGAAAAAGGATAGATTTTTTTTTCCTGATTTTAAAAATTACATTTTTTGAGGGAAAATGTTTTTTAAATCAACCCTCTATTTTTTCAGTGAAGACATGCACACCAGTCTGGCTCACCACATTTCATGGCTCAGCCTTCTCAGACCACAAATTATAGATGTCATTACAAATGTCAAAAATACAGCAGAACGTAATATATTATATATACAGAGACATGAGTGCAGTCAGTCATATATACGCACGCATTCATGTGTGTATATGTAGTGATCTGTATGTGTATGAATATGTGCATATCAATATCTCTGCATCTGCATGTATATGTGTGTGTGTGTGTGTGCATATGTAAATAGATGTGTCTGTGCTTGCAAGCCAAGGAAGTCCCCAAGAGTTCTGGGGAAGAGTTCTGCTTCAGGAAGGTCTCTTCTGTCTATTGGGAAGATACATTTTCATGCAATGTTCACCTGTAGTTCCCCCTGTTTTTACTGGCCCTACCAAATGTTTTGACCAGAATAAAATCTACCCAGCAGCACTGTGAACCTGTGTTTCCACCAGCTGTTTGGCATATTTATTACCTATGCGAGGAAAGCTTGAAAGCTTTGCTTGTTTCACAAGAGAGTGGCAATACAGCCTGGAAATAACGCTTGGGTTTTGATACAAAATCTCAGTCCTTAGAAGCAACCCTTTCAGGTAAGAGTGGAAACCCTTTGCACCTGCCAGTACATTTCATCAGGCCATGTGGAGACCAGAGGAAGGAGAAAGAATATGTAAGAACCAAGTTCCTCCCCCTGAGAAATGCCACAAAAGTTGGAGTAGTGTTTTGTGCAATGTTGCACAACAGTCAAACAAAGACAGCAAAGAGGAACTGTTTATTTAGTGGGAAAATACATTTGAGTTGAATTGTCCAGGTTTATGTTTTGGCTGTTTTAGCAGAGTTAACTAGTGCCCATACAAAGTCTTTTGAAAAAATATGTAAGTTAGTCTGGCATACAACGTGGTCTCTCACACTGTTCCCAACCCCAGAGCAGCGGTTCAGAACTAATTCAGATACCTTTCTCTCTTTGCTCAAGTCAGAGGAAGAGCTCATGGTTTGGACAGAGGTTTTTCTTCAGTCTTCAGACCCCATGCAGGAGAGGTGTCTTGAGGAACAAGTTTCTCTGCACCTCTGCCAGACAGCTGTGCTGACTGCAAGTGCCACATCCCCCTCATCATCCTCATTTTCCTAATTCCTCCATGGGACAGCCAAGCAGAATACGATGTAGAAATCTTTGACTGAACACTGAGTGACCCTGTGTATCCTCCCAGCATGACTCTAGGCTCATGGGTCTCTTGATAAGGCTCTTCCTGGTGTAACTTTGAATTGGTGTGTTTGTAGGGCCTCCAGTTTCAGTGCTACTCAATGACAGGTTGTCCTGGGATGTCTGTTCTGCCTTGTGCCATCTTCCAGCTCATCCTGCTTCTTTGCAGCCACTGTTTAAACTCAGGCTAGTTGTAATCCTGAAAACACTGCTCTTAAGACAGCTGCTGCACCTCCTTTTATCAGTGCAGGGATGTTTCACTCCTAGTGCCTTCCTACATGGGTTTCAAAGAGGTAGCTCAAGGATCAAGAGCAGACTTTATGAAACACTGGCAATATGCCCTCAAATAATGTGATTTCTGCCTTCCATGCGACTCCAAACTTTGCAGCAGTTCCTCTGGTTTTCAGTCTAGGGCTGTTATTGTAGACCTCCTTCCCACACTGCCATAATCTCTAACTAGCACAAGTCCCGCAGATAACAACAGATCAAGAGTGCCAGTCTCTCAAACAGCAGGCAGCCCTTATGCCTGGATCTTCCCTTAGCACCCAGCAAGAGCGTAGATGGGCTTTGCAGCATGATCTCAAGGTAATGTCCCTGGCCTTGGATGGCTGAAAGGGAAGGGGACGGAGGAATGATCTGTCCACAAATGTGTTCAATTCTAGAGGTCATGAGTTCCTTTACATGTACGTCTGGTTTGACAGGGGATGGACTAGATGACCTTTAAAGGTCCCCTCCAACTCAAACTGTTCTATGATTCTGTGATACTATGAATATACCCCTAGAATGAATGGCCTCCATGCACAGCCTGGTTTGCTACACTGTTATGGTCTGGGGAGTTCCTATGTCAAAAAAAGGCTGCCTTGGTAATGGTATTTCTGCATGATGTTTATTTTGTATTTTGTTATGCAGCTCTCCATTGTCAGACATGGTCAGAGCACTTAGGGTCCCCACACTAAGAGGAGTGAAAGCGCAGCACTTTTTATCCCTGTTAAGTATCAAAGAGGGACATGAAATACTATCTGTTTTTAAAAGACATTCGTGAAATCTATTTTTGTTGCTGATAAAAATATGTCTTTATTGTATAGCTAGGAAAGAACTTGCTCTGGCTGAGCATCTGCTTAAAGTGATCTGTAAGTGTGCTCTCAGCCTCAGATACAGAGCAGTGTTCCATGGCCTTTGGTTTGACCATGCAAAAAGCAGTAGTGGAACAGCTGTTGGCAAGCCTGGCATACAGCTATGACATTTTCCTTTCCAGTGAGTTGTTTTAGCTGCTGAAAAGGAGTTTCTGCTGCCAGGCAAATGCTAAAGTCACCAGTCTACCCTCCTATGTGTAAGACAGATACAAACCCACTGGAATAAATTAGACTGGCCTAGGAGCAACAAGGCGGTTCATCCTAGTCTTGGGACACAGACATCTGTGTGGGTCAGGAAAACAGTAGTTCATAGCTTCAAGGAAAAAATGAAAATAATATTCATCCTCATCTGACATCCTCATCTGACAATCCCCCTATAGAAAGGCAGATCAGCTGAGCTTTCAGGAGACCCTCTGTGGGGATGACATCCTCATGAAGCAGCTGAGAAGGGCTCTTTCCAACAGAGAGCACATGGAGCAGCTTGTGTGCTGCACTGGACCAGGGTCTCTAGAGAATGGGGAATCTGACTACTTCTGCCTTTCTGACTTATTTTTGTAGCTGGTTTCTGCTCTGGCTTCTGTCTATCCCCCACATTTCACAGAGTAGGTACATCTGCAGTCACCTGTGACAGCTCTGGAGGGACTCTCACAGGGATGTGCAGTTTTCCTCATTTCCCAACTGTGCTTCAGGAATACCCAGAGATTCATCGCAGGCAGGTAATGTATAGATCCCATGAGAGTACTTTTCATTCCCTGCTCTTAATAAATCAAAAACCTAGAGTACAATCAGGTACTGGCAAAGACGCAATGCTGGTTTTTATCTGGAATCATACATGACAAAGTCATCTTGCTAAGTCACTAGGAAGAGTTTTCATTTGATCTAAAGGTGTTTTATTAATATTACTGTCTAATAGAACATTAATTCTAGTTTTGCTAGTGGAATAATCAGGTTGTAGAGTCTCACAAAAGCAGCAAAAATACATTGAGCCCTGTGCTGGTTTAAAGGTAAACCAGCAGGGGAAATGAACTCAACTCAAAAGAGAGGTTATAAGTCAGAATAACAATTTAATAAAATAATGCAATAAGTACGATTATACAGACAAACAATTGGTTTTAATCCACAAAACTCAAATATATAACCCAGCACCCTGGGGCATGAACAGAATGGTGTTCTTTGGGCCCCCTGAGTCCAAAGGAAAAGGAGAGGGGAAAACCTGTTGGTGAGAGTGCTGTTGCAGTCTGGTCAAGAGTGGTGATTGCAGTCCAGTTGAGAGTGGTGATTGCAGTCTGGTTGAAAAGTGATGATTGCAGTCCAGTTGAGTGTGGTGGTCTGCAGTCTGGTTGAAAAGTGATGATTGCAGTCCAGTTGAGAGTGGTGGTCTGCAGTCTGGTTGAGAGCGGTGATCTGCAGTCTTCCTCTGGATCCCATGAGTAGTTAAAAAGGTCCCAAGACTCCAAGATTATATATCCTCCAGTTCAGGCAGGAATGCTCAGTACCTCCTTCAGGGCAAGGGGGTTCCTTAACGGGTGTGAGGACAAGAGCAACTCCTATCTCGCAGACCTCTTAGCACCTAGTTTATAGCCTGAAGAGTCAGGCTCTGTGTGCAGATAGTGTAAATGGTTCACTGATAACAGTTTCTGGGAAATGGCATGGAAGCCTATAGAACACACAGTTTTGGGTTACACCCGTCCAGTGATGAACTGGTCTCAGCTGTCCTAACTAGGACAAGCCCTCTTCAGTGAGAGCCGGTTTGGGGTGTGACGTAAGTGCTAGGTCACACTTGAAATGTACTCATTTTATCACACACACTGGATGTGCTAAATTTGTAAAGTCAGATGGAATGGGTGGTGCTTTTAATTAACTTTATGCTACATGTAAAGTCCAGCAAAACAGGTATTTGTACTCAATTGAAAGGGGTCCTAAGTAGCTTAGGTTAACCAAAGATACCTTTGTAAATAATCCTTTGCTGAATAACCTCGAAGCAAATTCCAGCTCCATTTATACTGCTTTGAGGTCAGGCAGGAAGCATTGCTTGTGGTGCTGAAAATTAGTTTTTAAGATCTCTCATAGGATCTGCAATACTTATATTTGTAGAGATTAAAAACAGATTGCCCTTTTTAGTTTTGCATTCTGAAGGGGATAAGTCTGCATAGGATTGTCATTTGTGTTGTTATGTGGCTGGACCAAGAACCTTACAATACAAAGTTTGCTCCCCATTTCAATCACATCTCTGATGCAACAGAAAAGTCAGAGGGCAAGACACACATTGTATTCAAACAGGAAAATCACTTCTGCTGGGATCTGGTAATAAACGGTAAGTGGTTTCACACCTTTGCTATAGTCTGTTGTCAGTGACAACAGGGTGCTGTAACAAGAACTATACACGGAGAAAGGTTCCTGTTAAGTCTTTGTAAGTAGGAGAGACCTAAGACTATACCTGCCTGCTCAAAGACAGAAGCCTATTAAAAAGGAAAACTGAAAAATGAAGAGCATGAATAAGCAACTCATGCTGTCAAAGATTAAGCAGTGGTGTGACAAACCTGGACGAAGGGATTATGAAGGGATAATGGAGAACAAAAGCTACTTAAGTTTATACCTGTTTATAAATTAAGCTAGCGACAAATTATTGAGAGAGGGAAAAGTAAACCAAAACCTGGTTTGAGAAAATCTCAGTACTTCAGTGTCAGGAGTTATTATCTTTGGATGTTGGGAAGTTCACAGTGTTTCCTTTTCTGCTAGATGGCCCTACTAAGTTACATCTGAGTTGGTACACAATCCCCGAGGGTGCTCCTACATTCCTTAATAAAAGGGGGCCAGGGAACAAACTGAGCATCAGCCCTGGCTCCTTGCACTGCAGGGGACAATCTGGGGACAGCTATTCCTAGGACTGCTCCCAGACAGACCCACAAGTGACCCAGCGTTGGGTAAGGTTCCCCTCAGCCCTCCCATACAATCCATCCCAGCCAACACCATGCCTTCAGCACTTGCAGCACCTGCCACATCTCAGGGCATGCAGCACCCTCCATCCCCCAGGTCTGTGCTATAGAAACAGCACTGTGGTGGGATTCAGGACAGCCCTTGGGTTATGCAGAATTAATAGTTTTATCTTAGGGCCAGCGGGGCATTAGGTAGGGCCCAGGAAAAACCCATGGCCAAGCACTTGGTGGGGTGGTCACAGGCAGGCTGATGAGGGCAGTGGCAATTAGCAGCCTGTATGTGAGCCAAACTCACAAACTGTGCCCCTTGACCTAGGGGGAGGCAGAGATGTCCCTCATGAATTTATTGGTATTGGTATAGGCGTAGCCTTTCTGCTCAGTGGTAGCTTTCATCTGTCATTCTTGTGCCTCATTTGAGCTTTTCTCCTATAAGATGAAGTTATCTGCCATCTGCTGCATGGGCAAGGGCAAACCTGGCTTCATTCTGTGCTGTGGTGCTCATGTTAAGGGTACCGAATAGCACTCTGGGAGTTGTAGTCCCCCAAGTACTCTATCAGACATGTGCAGTGGAGTTGGTGTGATTGGCTGACAGGTCACGTGTTACAGTTTGAACATTGTATTTAAGCTGTTGTTTTTTGAAATAAACTTAATTCAGCACTGCACTTTGTTGCAAGCTGGGTTCTTGCCCATACAAGTGCTACACCGTGCATCAGAGGCTTAAATCAGAAAGGAAAGCATTAAAGTTGCTCAAGCAAAGGTAAATCTGGCATTTCTGAATTTTGAAAGTGAAACTCTTGTTCTTCTGGTGTAAGCATTACTGTTACAAATGCTTTCCTGTGCAAGTGCTGGGTATGAGACCAGATTATACCATACAACTTGACCAGGCAACACTTTGATAAGCAAGTGCTGTTGCTTGAGTCATTCTGAAACAGACAAGGGAAGCAAGAGAGAAGTCCTGGGGGAGGATGCAAATAAGGAATATGGGTCACTGCTGAGTTCCCACAGACTCTGTACTGTTGGGCAGATGGTTTCAGATACCCTTTTCTAGAAATGTACCTTTGATGCCTGCTGCAGTTTACCTGGGGATTTGGGTCCCAAATAATACCAAAGTGGCTCCTCTTTTCCATGGAAACCAAAGTTTGGGAAGGCAAAAGAGAATCCAGTCTTACCCCACTACAGGGTTAGGATGTAGCTGGAGTAACATGAATCTGGGTGGAGAGACCCATCTGGTGTGATAGGGGGAAGCAGGAAGAACAGTAATCTGTTGTTTTTGCTGAGTCTCTAGCTTTGTGGTACAGCAAAACCCAACCTTCCTTAGACAAGTTCAGTGTCAGCGCTGGTCATAAACTTGGGAAAACTAGCTTTAGTATAAAACAACACTAATAGCAATCTGTCCCTTCCACTTCCTTCCTTTTTTGCTTCATTAGAAGGTCAAGGACAAATGTTAAAGCGCTGAAGAGTGTGCAGCATTTCCTTTTCTCAATTTCACCCCTTCAGAGTGTTTAGACCTCTTTGTGTTGACTTTAATGACTTGCCAGAAGATGCTGCTGTTTCTGTGAGTAATGGGAGAACTGTTTACAACAGATTTGTGCAGAAGATTTTGGGTTTTCATTGAACAAAGGGAAGTAACACAATTTAGTTTTTTGAGTTTTGGCAAAAACAAAAGCAAAGTTTACAGTATTTTTTGTTAAAGAAGTCATGGGTTTAGACCAAGAACTCTTTGGGTTTGTCAATTTTGGGGTTGCAGTTTTTCTGTTCTTGAAACCTTCAGTTTTTTATTGGGAAAGTAAATATCTTCTGTGCAAATTTTTTTAGGCTGAAAAATCCCCTTTCTGGGCGAAGCAATTTCTTGGATGATCCTTCTCAAAGAGGAGCTGCTGGCAGGTGCTATGACATGGGGCAGGAGGATGGGAAACTCTGAAGGAAATATTTGTGTCTCAGATATCAGGGATTACCCTAACCCCGATGCAGCATGTTGTACTTGTTCTTGTTAGACCACATGAGATTCCCTTGGGCCCGCTTCTTGAGCTTGTCCAGGTCAAGAACACAGAATCCTTCTGGTTTCTAGATTAACTTTATGCAGGCCTCTTCAAAGGGAAGAGGATTAGATCAGGCACTACAGCTTTTCTGCTGAGCTTGCCTGTACTCACTCATGATCCTTTCAGCTCTTCAACACACCCCATTGCAATGAAAGTGAATCTGTCTTTCACCTCCTTTTACGTCCCCTCCCCTGTCTCCATTTCATCCCTGTGATTCCTCACTGGGGCTCCGTTGTCCCACATGTTTAGGGTGTGGAACAGCAGAGATGCAAACATGATATAGAAGGTCTTGACTGCTGGCAGAGATGAACCCAGAGTGGGAATGTCTAAAAAATTCTGTGAAAGTAAAAGAAAGGGACAGGGCTGAAAAACGCACCTACAGCTGAGGGGCTGGTCCTTTTTTTGGGCAAGATCTGCATGGGTTTCTGCTTTTTCTTTTTCCTAATTTTTTTAGTTCATAGTATGTATCTGAATCAAGATACATTCCCAATACTCAGATCCCAGTTCCATTTTCCTGTGCTTCCCCAAAGTCACCACTGCCTGTGTGGGTGCTCCTTTTCTGCCAACAAAAAACTGTTGCCAGTGGGATTTTGCATTGGCCTTAGTGGTCAAAGAAACCAGAGTTCTCCCTGGTTTTGTTTAGATGTCTTCTGTTGCTTCTTTGGTACTTACCTCAGAGATGATTGTGGCATATGACACGGACAACAGGGTCAGTATCCTCTTCTTTAAGGGTTTTTGGGAATAAAGAGGTGACAGATTTAGAGAAAGAACTGATAATTATTTTTATCTATGCTACAGTTTTTCTACTTTCTCTCCCTTTCTTATTTTTCAGTAATTTCCAACATTTTGCTTTTTCCCTGGTGATGTCTGATCTTGCATTTACTTCAAAGCCAAGCAGCCACTTAGTGATAGACAGTTGCATCCTCTGTATGTCTTCTATCAATCAGCACCAACAGGCAGAAATGCAAATCTGCTTGACCTGAGAGAGGACTCTCCTCACCTGGATGAACACAATTGCAAGAGAGCATTCTCAGCCAGTGCACATCATTTCTCAGGAGGATTGGGCAACATTGTACCCTGTACATCATGACAGCTGAGCCATCATGCATTGTGTCCCAAAGTACAGCTTATTGTCTTGTCAGCCTAAGGAAACCTGCTGTCTTCAAGTGGATTTAGGATACCAGTGGTTACTTCCAGTTCCTGACTACTGCCTGAGATCCTTGATATATTTGGAGGCAATAAATTGACTGTATTTTTATGTTGTCTGTTGGGTGGCAGTCAGCTGATATTGCACTTTGATCATGTTGGATGCAATTATTCCCACTTGACTTTGAATATATTTATGGACACAGGTTTCATCTATGGTTAGTGGGGCATTAGCACTTCCAAACTGTCTGATTTTGATATGAGAAAGATACATGTGTCCTTTAAGTAGGAAGTCTAGGCTTGACTCTCTGTCTTACCATGGAGATAGTCCTGTTAACTGTAGCAGAAAAATTCATGGAGAAAAGGAGGATGAGGGCAGCAAGTCCTTAGTGAGTCACACTGAGGTGAAATTGAGCCTAAATCTATGTGCAAGGCAGTGCAGACCTGTGCCATGCTCTTGAGGCCCATGTAACCGACTCCTACCCTTTGTATCTCAGTCTGAAGTTCATGTGTTTGCAGCACAGACTCCCCATCATCACTTCATTCTGATGCAGCTGTTGTCTAGAATCATCATCTACCATTTAAGGTCAGTTGACAGAGAACATCTAGGGGTATATTTTAAAGAGACTCTGGTACCTGTATGCAGGTGAGGCTACCATCTTCTGCCACTTAGTCCTGTTGCATGATCTGAAGCATAGAGGATGCATCCACTGTGCTCCATGGAGCGCATGGTACAGGCATCTCAGACACTGTGAAATTTGGGAGGTCTCAAGAATGTGACAGACATTAGGGGAACCTTCTCCTTCTTCCTACTCAGGTCTTTTGCTCTGCTTGGTTGTTCCTCCAGCACCCATGCCTGGAAAAGAGTGAGTTTGATTCAACCAAAATGTCCTCCTAGACCCCCTTTGCAGTGGAACCTTTGGATGTAGTTAATGAGGAGAGAGAAATTACTTAGGTCAGTTTTTTCTTTTTCAGAAAAACACAGTTGAACCCTAAAAAAAGAGAAGACAGTGCAAGCTGAACATCACAGGGAGAAAAAGTCCTGGCTGTTAGATTTATCTAGTGTTCCAAAGGAAGTGGTGGAAACCTTATCACTTTAGGACATTAAAATAGGCAACAGAGAGCACTAGAAAAAGTACTGTTGTGAAATACCCTTCGTTGGAAAGTGGGTGGATTGATATTGCTTTGGGTATCTTTTACACTTATCAATTCTTCTCAGAGCTATCCTCTGCAGCCTAAAGAAATATCCTTTGGCTGTGAGCACTTTGTCTCACAAATAATTAAGTAGAAATGAGTATATCACTAAGTACATTTCAATATGTATCCTCAACTGCCTGGAACTCAACCTGGGCATTCAGGATCTGCTTGTAATTAACATTCCGTAGTAAGACTCCACACCCTCTATTTGTCTGTTCCTAATTATGTGTTGGAAATGCACATTTCTCCTACCATTAGCAATTTCAGCAGAGAAGTTTTAGCTAGGCTTTAAATTGTCCTCTACCTCAATTTAAATATTCCATGCTATTTTAGGTTTGTAGACATTACACAAGAAAACCTTTTCTCAAAACGTCATAGGGAAACAAGTCATTGACTCAAAAAATCCTAGCTGCTGAGCTGCCTTCTTCATTGATGATATCGTGGATTTAGGCTGTGATCTGTTAGCTCTTGTGGGTTTCCATACTGGCAATTAAAGGTGTCACTCCTAATTAACATGGGAGCCTGTGGATGTGAGGAGTAATTGTGAATGGGGCTGTTCAGGGATCTTTTCTGTGAAACCTTCTTTCCTTCCAGTACATTAGAGCAACATTTTCATGGCAATACATCTGCTGGGGGTGCTTTTCATCCGTAAGCTTTGACTGTGTTAGAAGATGGAGAAACAAAATGCTTGAGCTGAGGGTGAACGAAGGCTTTAACTTGGGTCTGTCAGCAAGGGACTGAATGGCTGCACCTTCAGGTGTGATAACAAAGTTGTGCCTGTTGTGGGTTAGTTTTTAACAAATTCACCAGTGACTTGTATCGTGCTGCTTGCCTGTTATCTCTTTACTTCAGCTTAGCCAAAGGCTCATGTTCCCTGAGCCTGCTGTGTCCAAGGTATGTGCTGAGGGCACATATGGCTGAGTCACAGATGGCACATCTCTCTAGGGACCGACAGCAATAGCATTCATCCTGAATTTAGAAAGAAGCCAGAACAAGCAATCCTGGATCTTCAGGGAGATACATCAGTCCCTGTGTGGGTTCTAGGAGTCTGCCCAGAGATATGTAAGGAAGCTGAAGTGTCAGTCTCCCTTCTGATAGGTAGGATATGGGTGAGGTAGGTTCCTCCAGTGGAGCTCCTCTGACTGGGTACTGCTACCATGCTGCTTCCATGGCTGTGCTGGGATTGTGTGTGTCTGAGGGTAACTGAAACAGTTTGTTCCCAGACTCCACACAGTTTTTATTGCCCTTGACTGTAATGGTAATTAAAAGTAAACAAATCTGGATGAGTTCTGTGGGGCTGCCAGATCTCCACAGAGATACCTCAGCTTTCCTTTATGTTTTATATGGTAATGGAAGGCCTGCTGGTGAACTCTTTGCTGCTACTAGTAAATGGTGATATATGAGATGTCACTCTGGGGACACTGGATGAAAATGTGGCTCTATTGAAGCCAGTGGCAAAACTCTCATTGATTTCAATACAGCCAGATCATTTTGTGTAGTTATTTTCCATACATAATTTATACAGGGGGACATCTGCCCCTGTTTCCCCCCAAACTTCTCTTTTTCTCAAGTGATTAATAAGTTAAAAATAAGAGGAAGACTTTTTTTTCTTTGTTGAATGGTTCATATTTGGGAAATCCAATTTTGACCTACTAAGCTTGCTCTGACTGTTTCAGCCTCAAGGCAAATTTGCAAACTGGCCTAGGGAAGCTGGTACTTGTTATTGTTGCTTCAAAGACAGTCTATGTGGGAGAGGGAATGAGATGTGTTGGGATTAAAATACCCTAGCTGTAAAAAGCAGTAATAATTACCGTCTACATGTGGGCAAGTCAAAAGGGGTTATTACCAAAAGAAATTTAAAGTCCTGTTTGCAGAGAAAACTGCCTGAAATCCAGCATTATTCATCCGTGCAGTGTGGATTGTTTTTAAACACAGTTTTCTTCAAATACCACTTTTGTAAGGTCGATTCTAAATGGTACAAGACAACATTGAGAGGTTTGGCATCAGGTAAGTGAGGGTATAATAGGAATTACAGAAGGCAGGTCTGCTCTCAGGTGCCCTGGGAGCTGGGGGGGCAGCAAAGCTGCCTCCCGCAAGAATG
Organism: Manacus vitellinus; assembly: GCF_001715985.3. Lineage (NCBI taxonomy): Eukaryota > Metazoa > Chordata > Aves > Passeriformes > Pipridae > Manacus > Manacus vitellinus. The sequence continues at coordinate 32,845,449 of NW_021940208.1, forward strand.
CTCAGCACACAGCCTCGAGTCAGGCTGTGTACTACTCATCTAGTCTTGACCCTGGGTCTTGACAGTGTCAGCGTGCTCTTTTAATAAAGCGTTTTGCTGTACTCTCCTGAAACTAAGACAATTAATAGATTCATAGACTTGAAAAGGACTATCAGATCACCTTTTGTGCTTTCATATAAATACTATGCATTTCAATGTGCATTTCACTCCACCTGCATTCCAGTAACTTGTGATACACCAGTTCCTATTTTCCCAAAATGCCTCTGTCCTTCCTGTGAGAATATTACTCTTCAGTATATTACATAATTTCATGCTAATTATTTTCACTCAGTTTATCCTCATTTACTTTAATGAAAATCCTCTTCAGACTTGCTCACGGAAATGTGAGGAGGATCAGATCCTAGTGTGCCCTGATGTCTGTGAGGATAACTTCTAATGGAAAGAAGTTGGCTTAGTGCTCTCCCATCTTCTGCATGGACTTTGACAGAAAGACATAAGAGAGGTCTACAGTTTTTGTGGGGTTTGGGCTGCTCTGCTTTTACATAAAGTCACCAGGTCAATCCCAAACATGAAGATTGCCCTGTGTTGTTGAACACAATTAGTGAAAATTTTTGAGTATGAAGAGAAATGCTCCTCTATATGCTATAATTAATAAGACAGTTTCCAAAACTACAGTTGGTTGTGTGAGAAAATTCCTATGCCTGAAAAATATTGGCCAGTGATGCCACATGCCATTCCTCCAGCCTCCAGTTGTGTGTTAGAAGTTGAAAGAGTGTGTGTGTGTGTGTGTGTAATACCACTGCTTCATTATGTCTTCTACTGACAAAATGCCATGCCACAATTCTGTCAGCTCCAAGATTAAGGTATTTAATAGCGTCATTTGGGTTGTATCTTACAGCAAGATTCAATCAGTTCTTTATTGCATACATTGTTGGCTTTCATTTGATTGGGCAATGCCTGAATGTACATTCAGTTTGGAAAAGCTGTTGCACAATGCTGTATTCCCTGTTGCTTCATGGAAACTTGGACTTCCTCTTAGCTTCACTTTCTGTGAATGATATGCTGCTGGGGAACTATCTTTGAAACAGAAACCAGTCATAATGAGAGAATCAGTTTTATTTGTGTTTATTTTTATTTTTCTCTTCCAGGTCTACAAACTCAATCCATTTACACATGGCTTTCATTTATATGGTTATCAAAGCCTATTTCTTTATTCACAGGGCAGAAGCAAGAGCATTTTTTTCTTTCTTGAGGTTCTTGTGTCCTAAATCTTCGTTCGCGAAGCCTAGCCATGATGATGGTTCCTGTGTGTAAGTTTGGCAAACATCTTTCTTTTGTTTTACTGTTATACATTCCTTTCTCCTACCATCTGTTAAAAAGATTTAGCATATATAACAGCTGTTCTCACCATTTATATCACCACAAAGTAAAAACCACCTATGAACATAGAGATTTTCTTGCATTTGCTATCTATTTTACACCCACCTGTTTATGAAGTGCTCTTAGTATGTATATCCTTGGCAGGTCATGGATCCAAAAATATCCAGCTGCTTTACCAATCTAATGAGAGCTGTACTTGTAGACATGAAGAAATACTACCCATGAATTTCGCTGAATTTTCATTAGTTCTGCTGATTCATGCTGGGGTGAGGTGACCAAAGAGGTTTCAGAGTGGTTGCCTTCCTTGCCCTCTCCCAGGGGAACTGGTGGGTGGATGGACAGTGGTCTTGCTTTTCTGTCCCCATGAGTACTACTGCCTTCTCTCTTGCTGTCCATGGAGAGAAACAGCAATTCTTGTACCCAGATTATCCCATCCGCACACAGATGGCCAAAGCTGCCCAGATGACCTGCATGCTAAAAAGTTATCTATACCTCTACCAATGATTATGAAGGGATGGCAGGTCACTGCCTCATATGTAGGTGTCTTTGGTGTTGGCATGTTAAGCAGAGTGAGATAAGTAGATACTCCCAGATGAGTCAATGAAAGTGCCTGTTTATTCTTTACACTAATGCTAGCAAACCTGTGGGTGCCCCCTGTTTTGTGACACCACAGAGCCTCTGGAGCCCACAATCTGGCTCATTGCAATTGGTGAACAACAAGGGTTGAACAGCGAGGCCAGAAGCATGCAAAGAAGGTTATTTCAGTTGGTAACTAAGGCAGTCCCCACTGTGCTGACTCCAAACCACCCTATGGAGATTTTGCTGAAAGCAAATTAGACAGCTATCCTTCTGAGCTTCTGCTGACCAGGTTTTCACACAGAATCACACTGACTCAATTAGGTTGGAAAAGATCTCTGATATCACCGAGTCCAATCTATGACCAAACATCACCATGACAACTAAACCATGACACTAAATGCCACATCCAGTCTTTCCTTAAACACCTCTAGGAATGGGGATTCCACCACCTTCCTGGGCAACCCATTCCAATATCTAATCAACCTTTCTCTGAAGAATTTCTTCCTAATGTCAAACCTAAACCTTCCCTGGTGCAGCTTAAGACTGTGTCCTCTTCTATTTTCACTAGTTACCTTGGAAAAGAGGCTGACCCCCCCCCCCATTGTAGGCAGCGATAAGTCACCCTGAGCTTCCTCTTTTCCAGGCTAAACAACCCCAGCTCCCTCAGCTGCTCCTCTTTGTGTGGCCAGGTTTTGGTAGCAGGGGGCTACGGGAGGGGCGGTGTCTGTCAGAAGCTGCTAGAAGCTTCCCCCATGTCCTGCCAGCCCTCCAGAGCCAATGACATCTGGCTCCAGGATGAACCCACCACTGGCCAAGGCTGAACCAGTCAGGAATGATAGTAATGCCTCTGTGATAACATATTTAAGAAGGAAAAAAAAAGTTATTGTCCAGATGTGTTGCCAGAGAAGACCTGAGTGAGAATATGTGAGAGGAACAACTCTGCAGACACCAAGGTCATTGAAGGAGGGGAGAGGTGCTCCAATCACCAGAGCTGTGTCCCCTGCAGCCCATGGTGAAGACCATGGTGAAGCATCCGTCCCCCCTGCAGCCCATGGAGGACCAGAGAGATACAAAGAGCCATCTGTAGCCTATAGAAGAGATCCACACTGGAGCAGATGGATGCCTAAAAGAGGGCTGTGAACCTGTGGGAAACTGTGCTGGAGCAGGCTCCTGGCAGGGACCTGCAAACCCATGGAATGAGGAGCCTATGCTGGAGCAGGTTTTCTGATAGGACTTGTGACCCTGTGGGAGACCTAAGCTGGAGCAGGCTGTGCCCAAAGAACTGCACCCCATGGAAGAGTGATCGACATTGCAACAGTTCATGGAGAACTGTTGTCTCTGGGAGGGACTCATGTTGGAGAAGTTAATGGAAGACTGTCTCCCATGGGAACAGGGGAAAGATTCTCTCCTTAAGCAGTGGTAGAAACAACATGTGATGAATTGACTGTAACCACCATTCTCGATCTCCCTGTGCCACTGAGGGAGGAGGGGTGAGGGGAAGGTCTTTTTAAGATTTATTTTACTTCTCATTATCCTGCTCTAATTTTGTTAGCAATAAAGTCAGTTAACATCCACAATGGAAGTCTGTTTTGCCCCTGACAGTATTTGGTGAGTGATCACTCCCCATCCTCATCTCAACCCATGAACCCTTCATTATATTTTCTTTCCCCTGTCCAGTTGTGAAGGGGAATGATACAGAAGCTTTCGTGAGTGCCTGCCATTTAGCCAGGGTCAACTCACTATAGCCAGCTTTGTTGCCCTTCTCTGGACTCACTCCAGCACCTCACCTTCTTGAACTGAGGGGCCCAGAACTGGACACAGTACTTGAGGTGTGGCCTCCCCAGTGCTGAGTACAGGCGAAGAATCACTTCCCTAGTTCTGCTGGCCACACTATTCCTGATATAGGCCAGGAAACCATTGGTCTTCTTGGCCACTCGGACACACTGCTGGCTTGAGTTCAGCTGGCTGTCGACCAGCACCCCTAGGTCTATTTCTACTGGGCTGCTTTCCAGCCACTCTGCCCCCAGTCTGAAGTGTTGCAGGGGGTTATTGTGGCCAAAGTGTAGGACCTGCCACTTGATCTTGTTGAGTCTCATGCTGTTGGTCTCAGCCCATCAATCTAGCCTGTTAAGGTTCCTCTGCAAGGCCTTCCTACCCTTCAGCAGATCAACACTCTGACCCAACTTGGTGTCATCTGCAAATTTGGCTCAAGGTGTGTTTTGTCTCAAAGTAGCTCTATTTTGCAGTAAGCTCTGTTCTGAATGGCCTTGGACTTCCAACTCATTCCTCTTCAGGGACCAGATGGCCAGTCATGGCAGTCCAGTTGATCTGTAAAATAATGTAGTCAGTGGTTTAGCTTTGGGTGTAAGTTGTAGGTACCAGTTCTCACATATAGCCTTGGCCTTCTGAGGTTTTTCTTTCCTCTTACAAGTGCCTTAGCATATGTGAACAAGGGTGAATTGGCTCTTGTCCCAGCATCCTTGTCATAGGTCTGTAGCTTTTGCCACCTGATTGTGCTCTGCAAAGACTTTCTTCTGGTTGTCACTTGCAATGGGATTCCTTAAAATACAAGAAAGCTGTCAATAGGTCCTCAAGGCAATTGATGTTTTGTGTCATCATCTGAAAATTGTTTAAATGGCCCAAATATCAACACTTGCTGCCAGCTGGTCACTTTGAAAGCAGCAGGGCCTTTAAATGAACAAGCATTTACTATTTCCAGTGTTTAACCCGTGCCATGAACTGAGAAACAGTTGTTTGGTTTTCCTGCTTTCTTCCCCAGCTTGCATTTTCATCTTAGCTGTGCAGTTGCCAAGCACCTGCACTACACCTGTATGGACTTTTTCACTATCATAATGTGGCAGGTCTCCTGGATGCTAATGGCTGAGCTGCAGTAGTTGACAGGTTGGAGAGTACCTTCTGCTGTAGGCAGAAGGCAATTCTACAAGTCAGACAGAAGTGAGGTATTTGTTGGTTTCCACCCCAGTGGTATTAATATGTTGAACTAGAGAGAAATCTGCAGGGAATGGGTGATATATACATGATCCTGTACTGGGCTAAGAGTGTTAGACCAGATGATCTTTCTCTACCTCCTTATGCACTCTGTAGTTCAGTACTATGCTGATGACTGTATAATATGTGATCTAGACTTGCTAATTGTTAAAATTAGAGCAGAGATGGAAAAAAACAGCTATTACTTTAATATTGAGTACTCCTAACTTGAACCCTTTTGGCTGATGAAAACAAAAGCAGATGCTGCAGGTCTTGCTCTGCACATTCTGCAAAGTCAGGGTATCCCTGGCATAGACTGCTGAAGGTCAGATTATTTTAGTTAAAAATAAACCCAGGGCAATCATGACAGGCTTGTAAATTAATGTGGTGTGTTCTCTGAGCACCAGCTACCATCAGGGTTACTCTGGTGATCTGTCAGTGTCGTCCATCACCAGAGTCCTATTGCTCTAATGATGCATTTCATATTAAAGTGGCTCCAGTTGCTGGGAAGAGATTCTACACGCTCAAATTGTAAAAAGGATTACTGTTGTTAGCCTCGAGTGTTCTCTTCTTACCTATGGTGCCCTGGAGAATAAGCCAAATAGCTTCCACAGACAGAAATCCTCTTTAATTCTTTGGCTTCATTCAAAGCAAAATGTTTTCCTTTGTTGCAGTCTTTCAAACTCTGTCAAGAACTCCTGATGATGTTTAAATGATTAACTGTTTTATAAAACTGGCATTCTCATCCACATTAACCTTTATTAAAAGGCTTTTAGGCTGGACTTAAGTAACGCAATCCACCCTTGAGGCAGAGGTAACTGTGTGATTGCCTCGGCCAGCAGCACCATGGGAAACGAGCTCTGACTCAGAGTCTCACTTCAGTGGCTGGTTCCCTTTCTGTCCAAGGGGAATTCCTATATATGAACTCTTTCCCAGACGTAGGTTACTTCCCTCTTTTCACAGAGTCAGCACTGCCTTCTTGCAGAGTTTGCCGTGTTATCCCCCTCTTCTACCTCTCCTGAGCTCTTTGCTCCTCTGCCCTGGCACATGTAGCTTTGTATCAGTGTAAGCTGCTACCACTCCTTTAGACAAAAACATCTCCTCTGTACATGCAGAAGCAGGAAGTCAGACGTCTGAATAGTCTTCCCACAAATTTCAAGAATTACTCACATTCATTGTCATCCTCTCTGGGCTGCACTGCCTGGGGCATCCGTGGGCTCTGACGAGAGCTGGGGGCACACCCATTGACTTGAGGAAGAGCTGAAACCTGTTTATACAAGGGCAGACACTTGACACTAATCATTTACACATCTCAGATTTTGTCCTTCCTCCCATGCCCCACGAGGTGCACCAGTTCCCGTCTGCGCACAAGGGGCCTGAGCTTCCTTCCAGCCCACCTTTACACACATATTTACCACTTTGTGAGGTGAAAGCCTGAGGGCAACCTTAGATGTGTTTAAAGGTATTGCCCTTGTGTTTTCTGCCTGCATGGCTTGCATTGGATTGGCCACAGTAATGGCCAATGAAGTCTGCCTTTATGGCTTAGCTGTGTAGTGTTCCCCTCTGTATTGGGAAAGACTCACACTGTCTTGCAGCAGAGGACATGCAACCACTATCAAAATGGTCACTTGGGGCAGGAATCTTACGGTGTTGCCTGTGTTTGACCCCTGCAAGCTGACTCAATGGGAAAGCACAGATCCACATATGGAGCAGACATGCTCTGGCTCCTCACCTCCCATGAGCTATTAACAGCACGAACAGTGTATGGGGCTGTTCCTCAGAGCAGGCTTGGACCAGAACCTGTGGGTTTTGTGGTACCACTCAACAGTGTAGGCTTGATTGTAAACATCTGCCTGCCTTGATTAGTTTGAATCATGCCTGCCCTCTTACCTCTGAATTTTCTGGGCCAGCAACCTCAATCATTCTCTTCTGAATGCCCCTGTGATGCTTCAGGAACAATATCTGGTTCAAACAGTTACTGCAGATCTTCCAGCTGCCCTTGCTGGCTCCCAAGTAGTTTGGATAGGTCCAGCCTTGAAGAAATGTGAGGTGCATGTAGGCTGAGTTTCCACTGTGGTCTGTACCAGAGACCTTGATAACATGCAGCTGACCATGGTTCTTCCCAGCAAAGATATGCTCCCTGTAGGATGACCATCTTTCAGAGAGGTTAACTTCAGACCTGCCATGCGTAAAGTAGCAGATGTGTGCTGACTATTGTGTTCTGCAGTTCAACAGCCTAGAATCATAGAATCATTAAAGTTGTGAAAGACCTCCAAGGTCATCGAGTCCAACCTTCGACTAAACGCCACCGTGTCAAATAAATAATAGCACTAAGTGCCACATCCAGTCACTTCTTGAACACTTTCAGAGATGGTGACTCCGATGCTTCTCTGGGCAGCCTGTTCCAATGCTTGACAACCCTTCCTAGGAAGAAATTCTTCCTGATGTCCCACCTGAACCTCTCCTGGAGCAGCTTGAGTCCATTTCTTCTCATCCTTTCACTAGCTGCCTGGGAGAAGAGGCTGACCTCCACCTTGCTACAGCCTCTTATCAGGTAGCTGTAGAAAGCAATAAGGTCTCCACTGAGCCTCCTTTTCTTGAAGCTAAACAATTCAAATTCCCTTAGCCGCTCCTCATATGACTTCCTCTCTAAACAATTTGTCTTAAACATCACAGAATTAAGGCAAAAAATTCCTCAGCTCTGTCCTTCAGGCTGTCTTCCTGGAGCAATCCTGTATTTCAACTTTCTGACAAATACAGTGATGGTGGAAGTGGATGGTGGTTCAAGATGTCTCTGAACATCTTGATGTCCCTCTGCTAACTTTTTCTTGAGAAACTGCTATAATATATATCATTTGGGGTGCAAGGCATCTTTGTTCTCTGTTTGTCCAGTGCAACAACCCTGCCCAGGGCCAACACACAGGCACTGACCTATGTTGTTAGAGTAATATAAGCAATAATCATTTGAAGTTTCTGAACCCATGGGATGAAAACCACGTGCAGTATTTGCTATACAACTGTCTGGGTTTGAAAGATTCAGTTAAATACTGACTTAGTGGTTAGGATATGTAGGTTGAGATTATGGTGATAAACAGTTCAGCATTACATCAGTTAGTCAGAAGCAACAATGAAAAAGGGCCCACACTATTTCTAATGCTTCCCTGATGTCATTTAATTGGAAGGACCTGGTTGCCAGAATGCATGTTGAGATGGTCCATGCATAATCTTTGGTGGGTGGGGGGCAGATTTATACTTTTAGGGCATTGCTTTTGCCACAATAAAAGCGTAGACTCTTTTATTCTTGTCTATTGGGTATGTTTTGTATAATTAAGGCTGATTACTAGGTATGTATAAATCTGATTCTGGTGGGAGTAAATTGTACTTACCATATTTATTCTCTCCATGACTGACCTTTTCTGTGAAAGGCTTTATCACACTTTATCACACTTCAGTAATGTGGGAAAAGGTGTGCTTGCTCCTGTGCTGAATGCTTTGTGATGCAGTACAACACACTCCAAACTGCAGTTACTGGAGTGTAAAAATCTGTTGACTTCAAGTCTTAGAAGAAAGATAAAATTTGCACAACACTCTCAGGCACATGGTGTAATTCTTGGGGTTGTCCTGTGCAAATCCAGGATTTGGACTCCTTGTGTATCCCTTCCAACTCAGGAGATTCTATGCTTCTATCAAAGAGACACATGGTTCTGGTTAAAGGCTGCCCATCACCTCACTGGTTGGTACAGAAGAAGGGCATTTAGATGTTAGCTTAGGAAGCAAAGCTTGTCTGCCTGAGACATTCTGATTGTTCATATGTCTGCTTTCCATTTCCAACTCTTAAACAACATGAAAAGACAGCTATCAACAGTGCAAATACTTTTCTTGTTTAGTGTTGTGTGTAATCTGGGGCTGTTGGTGTCACTGGGATGTTATAGCTTCACTGCAAAGACTGTGACTGGAAGAAGCTGAGATAGGGGAAGAGAACTCTCCATGAGATGCTGTCTTTTTAAAAAGAAGTTTTGACACCTGATGTCTATGAAAAAAATGTAGATAGGTAGGCTACTTGTCACCAATGCATGGCTGCCTGGGTCTGCAGGCAGTCTGGGTCAGCAGCATTTGCCTCTCAGTTAAATGAGTCTGTTGGCTATTAGGCCAGATCCACCCTGACTCCGAAGGCAAGTGGTACCACATGACTTACATGTGGCTGTCTATATGGCTAAACCTCTTTGCTGCCAGAAGCTGCAACCATATTCTCTATTAGGAAGGATCCTAGGTCTATGCCTGAATCATGCCCAGGCACTGGAAGAACACTAGCCAGCATGCAAACAAACTGCACTAGGGAGCATGGAAACCATTAAACAATTTTGATGATTTCATGCACATGTTTGAGCTATGCCCTGGCCTGAATCCGCTTCCCAACACAGGTGTAGCCTCTGAGACTCAGGATGAGCTCTTTCCCAATGCCATCGTGCAGAATATTGCAAGGAACTTGAAGAAGAGGATATTGGGTCTATTCCACCAGTTAATAACACCTCATCTGGGGGATACCTGTTTGGGAAGAAAGTGCTTTGTTATGTCTGACCTATTCCTGCCTGGTCACCAAGTGGTGAAGGCTTTGCTGTGTCCCTTTAATGATGAGGTGTCTGTGTGAAGAAGAGGGAAGGACCATATGGCTAAGGCTTTAAGCTAACTCCTCAGCTTCTTTGTACATACATATTTTTACAAACTGGCCACAGAATATCCACAAAGTGTCTTGAAATAGAGAGTCTGAAGTGAGACAGAAATTTCTGGACCTCCACTGATTAGTGTTTGGCATTTTTTTCTGTACTAGGCACCTCCATTTTTTAGTGTTTTCTGAACATGGTAAAACACTTGAACATGGTAAAACACTTCTCAAGTGGAAGTGACAGCAGTACCTAGGAAATATTGAGAAATTCAGATTGGGCAAGCAAACTCCCAGTCCTCTCACCCACTCAGTTCACACTGTCTTTGAGGTATCCTTTTCCCCTTCACACATCCACTCCCATGTGGGTTCTCCATGCACTTCAGGATGAGACCTAAGCTGACTTTTGCTCTCTCCTGAGTTAAACTGAGGTTCTGTGGGCAAATGTTCTGCCTACATTTGCTTAGCCATTGGAGATTGAAATGTGACATATCCAATCTATTTGATGGCCTGGTAGGCATAGATGTATCCAGACGTATAGACAGTATTAGGGCTACTGGTGAAATCTTGACTGGTCCCAATGCTAGTGCTGCCTGACTTGGGAGGGAGTCTCCTTGCAGTCCCTGCACTGTGGCTGTGGCTTTATCTGACCTTGCACCTCTGCCAGCCTCTGAAACGGATCAAGGACTGCTGGGCTGTGCCCTGGGGCTGAGTGCACTTGTGAAAGTCCCAAGCAGGCAGATCAATGCTCCTCTAGCCTGTTTCATTTACCGTAATGAAAATTGCTCCATAGGAAGAGAAGGAAGCCTCTTGCCTATTCATGAGTTTCACAAGTGTGATGCACTCATGTTTCTGGTAGTAGGAAAGCCCCAGAACGTGGGTGGGGCTGAAGGGACAGCACAGGTGATTTTACAGAAGTCTTGTCTAAGTCTTGAGCAAACCTGAGTTGCATGAAAATCTGATTTCACTTGAAGGCTTGTACCTGCAGCATTCAGGTACAGATATGTATCCATATGTATCCATGTACAGATCACATATCCATCAGATATGTGATGGATACAAGAAGTGACTCAGGTGTTTGTCCCTCAAACCACTATCCACGTGTTATCTGGAAAATGGTTTAAACCAGGAGGAGATCTTGGGTACCAGTTCCTGAAAAACATGCTAAAACCAGGCAGGAAATGGGGGTTGTCTGAGCTGAGTGCAGTCACAGTGACAGTGGCAGTGCTATGCAGGCCCTTCACTTTTCTCCACCTCTGCCTGCCCATGGCAGTGAGTCTGCCTCTGACATACAGCATAAACTGACCACCCTATACCAGTGTGAACCAGTGGGGTAGCTGGGGAGAGGCAGCAGCTGGAGACATAAATTTAATTTCAATGCCTAGAAGCTGCGTTGCTCTGGGCTGTGTAGCAATATGACATATGATGTACAATCCATTACTTACCTGTCCGAAGGAAACTGGTGTACACAGAGTCACACATGGCAGCTGTTCCTGCTGATGTCATCAAAATTGGCCATCCCTGGCACAACCCACGGTGTGCTGGATTTAGAACCAGAGGTATTCCTACAGACTAAGGTAGCAGATGTAAATAACTATCTGAGACTGCTGTTCACAAAGAGTATATTTGATCCAGGGACGTCCCTCTCCCTCACCTGCCTCTTTGAGCAGTCGGGGGAAAAGGATGACTCTGAGTACCAGCTGTACAGAGCTGCAAGTTACTATGAAATTCCTGCCAAAGCTGCCTGTCACCCTTCATTGATTACAAGAGAAACTTGTCGAGACTAGCCTTCCCAGGCTAATGTTGGCCTTTGTGATTATTGCCCTAGTATCCCTCCATAGTCATGGAGAAAGATGGCAACCCATCAATGAGTTACTCCTACTTGATCTTTGGAGACTTCATGTCTTTAGGTGGAGTATAGAGTGGAATGCTTGGTGAAGGCATCTAAGCAGAATTCTCTAAGTTGGTGGTGTGACTCTTCCCTCAGATCTATTGTGGTTCCTTTGGATCTGCTTGGTTCTGTAGATCATCCTCCAGCCTAATTAACAGAGCTTTTTGTCTAAGTGGACCTTCTGATGGTTTCAGGCCACTAGAGCACTATGAAGAAGACTGGACAGAGAAAACAGACTTTGCCTGGACAGGTTCTTATTTTAGCTTTCAGTGCAGAAACAACTTTTCGATCAGATCTTCTGGAAGAAAAAATTGGAAATGTTCAAGCTTTCTAATTTGTCATGACAAGCATGGCTCAGTTGTTTCATCAATCAGGTCAGTTTTCAGCCACTGAGGGATGATATTGGGCTCCAAAGTGTGGAATAGACTGTACTGACTGTATGCATAGGATAAACTTACTCTCACCCATGGGGATAGTCCTGGAAGATCTCTGAAGAATTTCCAGGAGGAAATGAGACACTGTCTCTGTCTTGATTCAGGTCACATTCCGGGGCTGAAGGAAAAGGTGTTTGGTGTTACATGTGTGTGCTTTCCCCCCAGATCTGGGAAGCTGGTGCACTTGCAAGCTGTGGGTACAGGAATATTCTTGTGTTCTGGAAATCAGCAGGGCCTGATGAAGGACGAGGAAGATTTCCTTCAGTGACCCTTCCTGCCTTGCACGTATTAAGTCTGATTTCACTATGTAGTCTGCTCCATAAATCTTGTGTTTGTTTTCTGGTACAGCTCATCCCCAGCAGACCACATGCTCAGCAGCATACTGCTGCAGAGGGCAGCTCACAGACAACGGAAGAAATGACTGTGTTGGCTTGTCTTTCCTATCTCATTTCCATTCCCAAAATTTTCCCTAATTTTAAACCCTGTGATCTGGATTCCTTAAGAATCTCTAGAAAACCTCATCCTTTGGTGCCTCCCAAGACTTCTCACCCAGAACTCCAAGGGTTAATATCTTTGGAGCATCACGTTGGGAAGCAGTACAAGTCTGTTCATGCAGTTGACAGTGCCCTTTTATTATTGCTTCTATCTCTCCTATCAGATGTCTCACTCTTAACAGAGTTGTTATTAAGATAATTAGTTAATACGGGTTATTTTACTATTGTACTCCTATTTAGTTTGATTGCACGCTCAGCTGACATATGTCATAAAAGCAACAAAAGCATTAAGAAGTTGCATAATTGGCAAAACTGAACTCTCAGTGCTGTGGAGTTGAGAGATTCGCAGAGGGAAGAAATGTACAGACTCCATAGAGACACAGGTCCTTCTGTGAACCTTGGATTTTTCCTCCTAGCATTTATTAGTCAGGAAAATGACTGGCATTTCCTCTTCTGTGTTTTAATTTTCTCTGCTTGTGATGTATTTTCTGATCTTTGTTTTAGCCTTCAGAGGAAGGCAGATCAGTCTTGTTTACCTTTGCCAGAGATTCCTTCGTTTTGGGAACCGCATCGGAAATAACTTTGAATGAAGGCAGACTAGAGGCTTTAAAAAGCATCTATCAAGTAATCAAGTGGGTCCATGTGCCATATTTCCTGACCATCTATTGCACCGGTATCTGCCATTGGCATACATCCCAGTGCTGTCAGAGTAGTACAGTCCTATTTTTATTTACATCCAGTGTTCCTCTATTCAAATACTTTATCTAGATTTGTCAGGGAAAAATCCTGGCAATTTTCATCCTCTTAACCTTTTGAGTTTTCCTTGTTCACCCTCCTGACACATAAGCTGAAGAAAAATATTCCTTTCTTCAGCCCTGGTCTGAGAAGCTGCTTTTCAGCCCATCCCAGCAAGACTGTGTTCTGAGACCTGACCAGTGCTGTGTTTGTTTGTGTTGGTCTTCTCAAGCTTGGGTTGAAGCTGCGAGTGGAACATTCCCCAGGGTCCCAAATTCTGCCCAATTTGCAGCCATGTCGACCTGCAAATATTTCCTCCAGTTCGAGATTTTTGGCATCCCAAGTTTCCTGGATGTGCTTACATCATCCCTGTGCGGAGGAGGACTTGGCTGTATGTCTTAGAATGTGCTCTGTGTAATTGAACAAGTTCCCTCAAAAATACCCCAGCAATTTTACCAGTTCTTGTCTGGGGTTATGAGGTATGTGATGTAGCCCTGTGGGCAGGAGAGGAAAAAGCCCTCCCAAGAGGCCTTTCCTGAGCTGACTTGATAACTTTGGGGTTTGAAATGGTGAGGAGGGAAAAATCTGAAGCAAGAAACAAGTTGTTAAAGCAGAGACATGCCTAGACATATAAAAAATTATACATCTTGATTTTCTAGAATGTGTGTGGCTAGAGGAAATCAATCCCTAGTGCAGTAAACAAACTCCAGTGGGTTACCAGCAGACAATGTCCAGAGTAACTCAGTTCTGAAGATGGGCGCTGCTGCAGTGAGGATTTGGCCTTGGAAATTTTCTTTTGCAATTGCTGCTCTGAAAGAGGGATTTTAGAAATAAGCCCTTCTGCATGCAAAGAATGCTTGAAAGTCCCTTGACACAGTGCCTTTTCTAGGTGCGCTGCTAAGGCTCAAAGCGCCGAAGAGGAAGGCTCCTAACAGCTTTCCAAAGCTCTGAACTTTGACATAATGTTTTTAGGTCATTGCTTACAAGCCAAGAGCACCAAGAAGGGCAGACAAAGTCGTATTAGCTGGAGCTCTTAGTCTCCTGGGAGGGACAATGGGTGCAGTTCACAAGCAGAGGCACACAGCTGCAGCTTGCTGGTTAGGATGCTGCACACAGAGGAGAGATCAGAATTCAGAGCAATTAAGCACGTTGCCTGATTGTTACCGACAGATTAAAAAAACCCTCTGCCAGCTTTACACATTTGCAGCCTCTTGTCTTTGTGAGTCAGGAGGCAGTTCCCATTGTGAGACACACACGCTCTGTAGTACAGGATGATTTTTGGCAAAGTCTGGGCCAGGCGGGGCGGGGACAACATTCCAGTTTTATAACACAATTCCATAATAGGAGACAGCATTCTTTTCATATTAATGTTCATACAATAGGAATTTTAAACTCCAGCTTTTAGTTTATATGGGGGAAATAAAGTCTCTTTTAAATGCCACAACAACTTTATTCTATAATTCAATGAACAGGGCTGCTGGTGGCCTAACCATACAGAGTGCAGTGGGTATTTTGCAGGATGCTTTCACTCCAAGAAAGAGCAAACTGGAAAGCACTGATGTAGTTATGTATTAGCTGATGTCACCAGGACCTCCTCTTTGAATGGGTTACAGGTGTTCAGTCTACATGCTCTGGCTCCAGGGGAAATCCATATCACCACTCTGCACATCCCTTGTGAGCACTGTGAAGTACATGTCACTGCTTCTCTGGAGTTTGTCACTGCTTCTCTGGAGTTATTAGACCAAAAGACGTGTAGGCATTTACAGGCCCTTTGGTAACAAGAGTTCTGCAGAGTGTAATGTGGGGCTGCTTCATGACCATCCTTGCCGTACATACCATCAAGAACACTTTCTACCTCACCTGTTCTGATGGCCCAGTGAGGAACCTAAGGCTTTCAAGACGTTCGTCATGCCCTGACTTACAGCGTGTAGTGGCTTGCTGGACAGGTAGAAGTTTTAAAGGTAGATTTCTCCTATTGGGGTTTTGATCAGTCTTTGAATTTTGCTCCAAAAAACCCCCTCTGCTTTCAACAGCCCTTGCTGCTCTTTACTCAAGATTTGACCCCTCACTGTAGCTCAGACAGATACCTTGCTGCTGGCAGTAGTGTTAAAGGATGAGGAGAGTGAAGAGACTTTATGCTTTTCTCCCTTGGAATGTGTAGCAACAGAAAACTCTTTAAGGCCTCCAGAAATACTTTGGACCCTCTACTGATCTCATGGTGAAAAGGGAACTTCATTAAAACCTGGTTTTGGCCAGCAGGTTGACGCTAGCACTTGCCAGGCTGCCTGGTTTCAAGCAGTCCAGAGAGATGGATCATATGAGTTATGTTTTCTCACTAGTGGCATCTATAACTGAGATTTCATAGAGGGCTTAGCTGAACCAGGCTGTCCAGAGCAGACACAGGGAGTGCCACTCCTAGTCACTAGAAGTTCATGTTGTCCTAACCTAATCTATTAAATTGAACTCTGTTTCAGGTGAGCAAAAACATGTGCTCTGAAAAGGACAAAAGCATCAGTACTATTTAGAGGCAAAAGAGGGCTTGGCCTCCTGAGAGGTTGTTCTGCACCTTGCCTGAGCAGCATGGGGCTGTGGGTATCAGTGAGGGTTCATGTGTATTGGAGATGAAATGATCCTTGAAAGAATAGTGGAGTGGCATTTGGAAACAGGAGAGGGAAAACCTAATTAAGCACACACAGGAAAATTTGGAGAATGCCAAGAGTACTCTGGCATGTATTTCCACACATGATACCAATTAAAGGGGAGTGTTCAGTAATGACCGTTTTATTATGTTGGTTTGATATTTGCATACTGCCAAATGATAGAGAAAATGGAAGTTCTCAGGATATATGTTCATGCAGAAGAGTGCATCAGTAGGGTCTGGCAAGTGCAGTTTTTGTTTTTGAGGTTAGATGCTTTGGGTAGCTGCAGTTTTGAAGTGTGGTAATAGAGAGGTTGATCTGCATGCACTCGACTCAGCCCTAGTCAGCTCAGGGAATTTATTCTTAAAGAAGAGTTTGCAGAGCAAGGGCTGTGTGAGAATATTTCTTCCTGACAGCTTGGCTGTGTTCTTCAGAGCAATCCTGGCTGTGGTGGCAGCGAGCCTTACCAAAGGCACTGCGTTCTCTGAGCCAAGGGTCGTAGCCCTGTTCCAGGCTGAGATGGGGATGACCATTTGGGGAAAGAGGTGGATCAGGGACTGACGTGAGTACAACTCAGTCTTTAACAAAGAGACTTCCTGCCTTGGTAGAAGTGTTGAAACATCTTGGTGTGTTTCCCTGCCTTCAAACAAGAGCTCTGTGAACCTGACGTCACTTCCCCTGGCTGCCAAGCGGATAACAGGATGAACCTGCACCGACTCTGAACCAGACGTTCCACTGTGTGTCACTGGTAGTTGTGCTCTATGATGGGGCAGGAGATTTTACTACCAACGTTGTTTTTGTAGTTTATGCCTCGTGCACACTTTTTCCCCCTCCTCCCCAGCAGTTTGAAAGGAAGCAGCATAGGAACTTGTGCGATGTGCTTGGAGGCACACACAAGCAATGTGACTCATCAACAGACCAGGCTTTGGGAGCTGGTGCCTGTTACAGCGTGAAGCCAGCCTGCTTCTTCACAGAGCCCTGAAAGGCAGCTGGCTATGTCAAAAGGGCAGAGAATAAAGAGTGTAGTGTAAAATGGAGACACAATTAGGCAAAGATAAAAAAAAAGAAAAAAACCCTATAACATTTTTCATCTCTTTACTGAAAGTTCCCTCGGGTGGCGTTTGCTGAAACAAATAGTTCTGCAGCTTGGTGGTGTACATAATGACACAGATTTTGCAATAGTGCTAGTTTATTTTTAAACATCTGAATGAGCAGTCATATAACATCTACCTTGCTATTGACCAAGTTCATCATAGGATATGTTTTTATCACTTGGTAGCACTGAGGAAATGGCATTTAAGTAATACCTTACTAATCTGTTCCCTCTAAACCTTTAAGTGTTTCAACCTCATCTTACATCTTGTACTAAACACTAGCCAGTGAGAAGGGAGAAGATAATTTATTGTAATTCATTAATCGGGAGCCTTGATATAGTTTTTTATGTTTCAGGGCATTTTAGAGGGAACCTGATTTAGCACAGTCTGCATTTTGAAGCTGGGAAAATTTAGGCACTTTCTTTGAAAAGGCCAGTACATTTTGGATGCCTCCATTTGATTTCAGGCATATAACCTCAGAAAAGATGCAAAACTTAGACATTGACAGCATTGCTTCTGCTTATCTAGCAGGCAATGCTACAGTAAGTCCCAGTAATTTGACTGTTTTGGATTGTGTGGCTGTGCCAGTAGCTGTGGGTTGCTTTTACATCACTGCAACTTGGAAGAGGTGGAGAAACAGTGTATGTCAAACATTTGAAAACAAATACTGTCCTCTATTTTGACGTTGCTTTAAACATTAAGATTGTTCTGAAATGACCACAAAAGTTAGAAAGATGTAAATTTTGACATTTTTGATTTCAGGGAGTTTTGCGTATATGATTCCATTATCTGATTTCTTTACATTTCTACAAAGAAAGCAAATTCCTAAAAGTGAGTGCCCTTATTATGTTGCTAATTACTACCTGTGCTGCCCACAGCTGTGTTCACATGTCATGGGATGGCAAGGTCAAGTTGTAAACACATTTTATAATGTTGCCTGAGATTATATATCACTGTTTGGTTATCACTCAAGGTTGTAATCTGTTTGTCATTTATCATATAACAATACCAAGGAAAACAGTCTCTCTAAGCATAAATAAGAATAACATTAATACTAATAATTCTCCACACTGCAGAACTAATTTCATGTTTTTCCACACTTCCAAGTATTCATTAAAAAAAAAAAAAGATAACCTGCTTGAAGGGTTCACTTGAAAGGACAAGTGTCAGGCTGCTCTATTTCTGGACATCCTAGACAGTTTGCCAGCTTAGTGCCTTAGTGTGGCTAGTGGTCTTGTGTCTTTGGTACTGAGACTCACTGGACAAAACCCCTCAAAGTATCTAGAAATATTTTGTTGCAAGCTGTGCTGAGGCTTGGCACTACCACATAACAAAAAGAGTAAGTCAGCTGCTAGGAGAAAATCTTACTCATGAATAGTTAGTTACCTGATATGACAAATGACAAGATTTGAAACAGATTAGTCAGCCAGTTCCAGTCATCAGCTTCGTTTCTCCTTCAGACAATTTGCAGAGTGTTTCTGTGGTTATATAAAATTATATTTTGTCCACGAGCAATATTTGGTTGAGGTTTTTCTCCTTTTCTTCCCCAGAGTGTAGTTAATTTTCAGTCAACATTCACTATGGAGGATATACCCTTTGAATAAGCCTATCTATCTTTTGTATACTTCATAGCTTTTACTTCAGGTTTATCTTCCTTGAAGGATACCTTTCTTTTGATATCTGCTTGTCACTGGAACTGGAGAAAATTTATGTTGACAAGAGCTGTAAAATACTACTGGTAAGCAACTTAAACCTAGATGCTTTCCCTGAAGAGAGTGAAATGTGTACCCTTGTAATTTATCTTCTCTTATAGTTTTCTGAAATTCCCTCTTGTTCCCTTGAGATAACCTAATGTTACCCATGAAGGAGCATGTCCCAGAGCAACTGCTTGTGACGTGTGACAATGATATGCATCTGAATACTGAATTCTGTGACTTGGGGCCCAAGGAGTCACTGTAACCCTCCCAGTCTGGGTATTTATTCCAGGATAACCTATGTCAGACTTACGTTGATTAGCTGCCCTCACAACGGAGGACATGAGGAGACATTCCTGAGCTTGTGAATTTTCTGAGGATGTTCAGAATGGTCTACCAAAAGAAACTGAGATCCCTTTTACAAGAATGAAGTCCTCATAACATTTGAAAGGACAGGAGCAGCAAAGGTTTCCTTAGGCAGGTATTTTCCTTTTAATTATCATGTAATTTGTTTAGGCAATTTATTAAGGATGTGTTGGAAGGCAAGTCAGAAGTGAAATTATTTTCCTAGTTTAGAAACAGCTTGTTTAACATTTATTCATGCAGGGCTGGGCCTCCAGATGGTATAAACTGGCATGGCTCCATTTAATTTCAGTGGATCTATGCCAGTTTCCAGCAGCTGAGAATCTTGTCCAGTAAGTCACTTTTAGTCCCATGACTTCAGTTCGGTGCTAGGAAATCCAAAGAGTCAGCCCCTGGGGTGATGACCAAAAATTCTTAACTTCACCAAAATGAAGCATTCGTTTTTGAATGATCATCACAGAGCTGAGTGAGCACACATATAATCTACTCAGGACAGACAAAATGCCCATTCCCCCATCTACCTTTCATTACTGGTGATGTTATATCTAAAGATGTGCTTCATTAGTGTTAGAAGTGAATAGTTTTATTGTAATAGCAGAGCTTTGTATGGTGAACTTGAAAGTACAGAGGCTGTGAAATGTGCTCCCACTGGCAGGTAAATTGGAAGTTACCAATGGAGTTATGCCATTTAGTCTATACATGGATCTGACCCATATGATACATTTGCTTTAGGAACTCATTCAACCATGAAGCAATGCGTACTTGATCATATCAGCTATTATTGTACTTATCTTTAGACACTGGTTGTGTGGCAGAGATCTATTATCAAGACAATGACATTCAGACCACAAATGTCATTCTTCTATGATAAAATTGGGAGCCAGCACAACACTTTGGCATCTGAAATGAAACTCTGGAAGAGCAGAAGACACAAAAGACTCAACTGCTTTGGAGTAATCAATAAAATCACACTTAGATTTTTGAAATAATGTGTTTTCTCATTAAAACCTACTGCTGTTGAATGTGTGGTGGGTGACCCTGGCTGGCAGCTAAATATCCACCCAGCTGCGCCCTCAGTGCCTCCAAGTAGGATGGGGGGAAGAAAATAGGAAGAAGAGGAGCAAGAAAACTCATGGGTCTACATAAAGACACTGAATCGGGTATCAGAAAACAAAGATGACAAACATTCAAAGACTTAAGGAAGGAACATTTTCTCCCCTTCCCAGTCTCTTGCCCTTGCTGTTGCCACAAATTACACTCAGTCCCTTTGGGAAAGCAACGGGCAGCACCAGACATTAGGGTCAGGGTGTAGTGTTTTCTTTCTGCCACTCAAGCTACATACTCACCATGGTGGAGGCAAGGATTCCACACAGCAGCTTTCCACCTCTGATGGTTTCTTATCACATGGTAAGATCTATCAGTAAACAAAGCATAGCCTCTTTCATTTTCTGGTAACTTGTTATATGGCGGTGCTTCTTGGGCACAAGTCACTTCTTCAGGCACAAGGAAACAATGACTGGCTGGCTGGAAACATATCCTGTAAACCAGACCACGGCTAGAAAGACCATCTTAGGCCTCAAGAGGCACATTCTGTGACAACATGGGACCCCAGAGAGAATTGAATCAGATAGTGGGACTCACTTTTGGAATAATCTTATAAGCTCTTGAGCAAAGAAGCATGGCATCGAGTGGATCTATCAAATCTCTTGTCATCCACAAGCCTCTGGAAAGATTGAGAGGTATAAAGAGAGCGTTAGGTAATGGGACATGGAAGTATCGGGTGGCAAATTTAGCTGAAGCCACTTGGCTGGTCAACACTGGGGGATCTGCCAACCACCCTGGTCCTGCCCAAACAAAACCCCTACACACTGTGGGAGGAGATAAAGTCCCTGTACTACACATGGGGAAGTGGCTGGGGAGGTTGGTGTTGGTTTCTCCTCCCATGAGAAAAGGCAAACCCATCCATGGGATTGTCTTTGCTCAGGGACCAGGGTGGGTAATGAGGGAAGATGGGGAGCCCCCGTGTGTGCCTCAAGGACGTTTAACCTTGGGGGAAAAATAATCTGTGTTCTAAGACGTATGTTGCAGGAAGTAAAGTCACAGAACAATGAAGAGCGAATTCTGCGAGGAGCAAGGACAGTGTGGCAGTGACCCGAGCCAGGCTGGTGTCGGTGCCCAATGATCGACTGTGTTGCTTCTCCTGTCCTGAGTATCCATCCCAATGGAATGATCTGGAGGGGTGGAAGAAGGCCACAAAACGAGATCTGTGAAAGCTGGGAGATAGTCAGATATAGGATTTGAGTGTGACGTAAATGGTAGGGAATAAGGAGTGGAGATTGTATTGGGTCTGGCTGAGCTGGAGTTCATTTCCCCATAGCAGCCCTCACAGTGCTGTGCTTTGCATTGGTAGCTAGAAGGGTGGTGATAACTCATCAGTGTTTTGGCTACTGCTGAGCACAGCATCAGCATGGTAATATTCCTTCCTCAGTCAAGGGCAAGATCCTGGGAGGGGACCTAAGTAGGCCAGCTGACCCAAAGTGACCAAAGGGATATTCCAGACCATATGATGTCAGCTCAGATATAAAAGCTAAGGTCAGGAGCAGGGAGGCAGGCATTCATTGTCTCCAGTGGCTGCCTGCTAAGGAACCATTATGTGTGCTGAAGCCCTGCTTCTCAGGAGTGGCCGACCATTGCTGCTCATGGGAAGTAGAGAATAAACCCTGCTATCTTTCACTTTGCTTTTGCGCGTGCAAGCTTTTGCTTTGCTTCTGCTGCTTTAATAAACTGCCTTATCCCAATGAGTTGTTTTCCATCTTACACTCTCCCCTGTCCTGCTGGCAAGGGGAATGATAGAGAGGCTGGGTGGGCACCTGACATCCAGCCAAGGTCAACTCACCACATTACTCTTTTCTTCTGTTCCTCCTTCCTTTTTACTCTTTTCCTGTTCTCTGGTGTGGGTCCTCCATTGGTCACAGTCTGCTCATGGAGTACCTGCTGTGGCGAGGAGTTAGCTAGAGCTAGCTGTGGTTGGCACAGCGCAACCCCTGGCTTCCTCCCATAGAGGTTACCCCTGCAGCATTGCCTTCTTCCTCTCCCTGCTACCAAAATCTCGCCAAAGACATCAAATACAATTGATAAGCTTTCTCTTTAGCTGAGCAGAAAACCTAAGACAGGTTATTTTGTGATAGGAATAACACTACACACTTTATTTATGCACTTCCTTAAAGGTCTGTGGTTAGGTATCTTAAGAGACAGGATATGGGGCCACTTATATCCTTGGTCTGACTCAGTATGTTATGTTATTTTACTTAATGTCATGGTACCCTACCTTATTTCAGTCTTCCAGCGAAGATTAGGGGGAGTCCAGAGGTTTTGTAGTGCAAAGTAAAGGAACACACAGCTGTTTTTGGAAGTGGAGGAGCAGTTATTTGCCTGGGACCATGGAGGTGGCAGTGTTCAAACTGAACAGGGTAAGGCTATATCAACACATAATTTTCATTTGTTAATGTGAATGCTGGATGAAAAAAAAAGTCTTAAAAACCTTTTACCATCTTTATCCCCATGACCAAAAATCACCACCGTTTCAAAATAACATTAGTCTGTTCAGTTATTAAGCTGTTGAATGAGTAGTTTTGATTTCTTTCAGCTTATTTTCTACTTCTCTTTTGCTTTAATTACTATCCGCTTAATATGAGAGTTGCTCCATTTCATTACATTCCTCCTCTTTCTTTTCTTGAGCTGGAACTAATGCAATGAAAATTGTGGTGCCTGTGTCTGATTTTTCTATTAGGAAACTTAGGATTCCATACAGTCTGTGTTTTTGACTGCAGAGCTAGAAATATATTTGAATTTATGATGAAATTCTGGAGTTTGCAGTATCTCAAGTTTGAGGGATTTTTTTCAAACAGAAAATAGTATTCAGTGATATTCAAGCCTTTGATGGAGGCCTTTTCTGCAAAGTATGTTATATACACACTTCAGGTCTGTTATTTCCACCTGATGCAATTCCATAGCAGCTGCCACATAAAATTTCTGACTTACAGCTAAGCACAGTACGATCTCCACAGGGCACTAAAGCTGCAACACTACAACATGAACAAGACGTGTTCAGTGTGTTCACAGACACTGTTGAACTACTGTCTGGTGTTGGCAAAAACAAAAGTAGGAAATGGCTGACTGAGTTGTATCACACCAGAAGCACTGGGAAGGTATCTATTAACACACATTGGTGTCTGGAGAGCTGGAGTTACCTTAGCCATGAGAGAAATTTCCTCTTTCAGTAAAGAGGAAATAATTTTTGGGTTAAGCTCTAGAATGTGTGCATACTCTTTTGAGTACATAATCTGTGCAGGAGATGCTGCAAATTGCTGCTTTTGAAAATTATGAATGTGGTTTGGATCTCAACTAACGCTGTGGCTTTATTTGTTCCTCACTTTTGCTTTTATTTCACAGTATAAAACTTGAAGGAATTTGCTAGGCTGTTGTCCTCAATATCCTGATTAGTTGTATCAAAGATATGATTCCTTTCACCTCTTTCTGAAAAATAGTGACTTTCTTTACCCTAGTATTTTGAAAGAGAGGATATTCTGCAGTCTTATTTTTCTGATGATTAGGGACTTTATTCCCAAGTGACGTTTTCAATGTACGCATAGCCAGCCTCTTCCCATTTATAAATCAGTTATTCTTTCCCTGCAACAAATGCAAGAATGTAAGTTGTTTTCCCTTGAGAAGTTTCCTTCGCTTTTTATAGAAAGAAGTACTACCCCTTGTCTGCTTTTGCTTTAATACTAGGTGAGCCAAAGTCTTTGCCAAATTTACAATAGTGATGGTCTTTCTGACAGTAGTGGAAGTGATTATTGTAGTTCTACAATCACATCTAGGCTGTCTCCTCCTAATTGAAGTACTATCTGAATTTTTTCTTTTTTTTTGCACTGTGGTTTTGTTTTTTTTCTGCTGGCCTAGCTCATCTCAAAACTTGGCAATTCCTATCCTTTCTCTGCACTCTCTGTCTACTGAGAACTTGCTTTGTTGACTGATGCTTTTTCTTCCGTTCCCTGTAGCCTTCTCCTTACCTGTTGTAGATTAATGCATTCACCAATTTAGGTCTCTAAACCCCTCCTAAAGGCTTATCTCCTTTCTTGGAATATGGGAATCTTTGCCTGGATTAAACCTGAACTCTCTCACTAGAATTTTCCCCTCTTCCCTTTGTAGAGATGCCTATGTGAAAATGAATAGCGTTATATTGGCTGAAAAGGAAACTCTAAGAAGGTTTGTAAATCCAGAAGAAACAAAACATGTGCAGAATACAAGAATTTTCAACACAACCAAAAGCATTATTCTGGTTATATTTCCAGGAAGTAATTTTTTGGCTTTGCAGCAAGGTCAGTAGGAAATCCTATAGAAGTGTTAGACCATGAACATATTTGGTAACCACGTCTGAAAGGAAACCCTCAGGGCAGACTTGGCTTGTGAATACCATATGAAACTGGAAAGAACCTCAAATAACCCTCATGATTCAGGAAATATCAGAGGATAGAGATGTTGCATAAATGAATTAGTCGAGTGCGTGGAAGGAGAATGAGATTGATTCTTGAACAGAACAACCCACTTCATTAGAAGAGAAATAATTATGAGAAAAACTTTAAAGAAAACATTTCTATTCTCATGCTGAGTTCAGAAAAAAAAAATATATAATCAATATCAAGATATATCTTGATTTAAAAGATCTCACTCTTATATGTCAATGACATAATCAAGTTCCAGAGAAACTGACAACAATTCTATGAGAAGAAGTGAGATGGTCAAACTCATAATCTTCAAACAGTGATCACACTATCACAATGTGATTCTTTTATCAGAAGAACATGTAGAGAGGCTTTTATTAGTGTAAATGAATGAGTATTCTGGGAAAGCTGAATATTTTTCATTCTGGAATTGTCTTAGAGATCATTGCATGTTTCTTTGTGGTAAGAATGAAGAGACTGTGCAATATATGAAATTCAAAGGTGTAAAAGCAGGTAAAATGCAAGAGGAAAGTTATCAGCAGACTATTTTCCTCTTTGGATTAAGTATTTCTCCAGTCTCATTTCAGCATTTAAGAGGCAATCCAGGTGCAGCCTTTGGCTGAGAAATTCCATATACAGACTGATGTGGAATTGCTTTCTATTTTGAAGCTGTTTGTTTACTCTTTCTCTTAACGTCCACCACTGGCTATTTTCAGAAGATATTTGCCAAACTGACTCTCTGTCTGGCCAAGTGCAGCTGTTCTGATACTGTGTTCTCAAAATTACGTAAGGATGCATATCTGCAGACTTGTGATGAATTATAAAGTCTCTTAGAAGGAGCATCTTCAGTGTCTGTGGAAAGTCAACTGTGCCACGAGTTGGGCTGCTTATGGGTCCCAGACATCAGGATTACATTTTGGGAGTGGAACTTGCAAGATGGGAATGTGAAAGCCCTTCTACAGAGTCCAAACCCAAGACTCAGACAGCTTTTAAGGAACAAGGAGAGAAAATACTAGAAAAGCGGCCTAAGGAGAGTTGGACAAATGCACTTGATGTCTTCCAAGCTATATACAGTGCTTTGTGATTCAGATTATTTTTGGCTTTCCTTGCAAGCCAACTCTAATTCCTCTCAGGACTGAGAGGAATCAGAATTGGTGCTTTTGAAAATTATAAAAAAAAGTCCCGAAAGGACTTTTAATACAAGAGTTTTAAACCAGTACCGTGTACCATGGCAATGGGTGTATGAAGCTACGTTTGTGCAGGAATGATTATTTTACAAGCTCTGACTTATGCTGAAACTATCAGGAATACATGGAGAAGTAACAGGTTGCTAGCATGAGCAAAGACTTTGCAATTTGCATCTACTGCTCCATAACTTTGTTCTTGTCTGGGATCATTTTTTCGAGTCATTGTTGGTTTTACTGCTCATGAATAATGTGACCCCCACAAACTCATGGTGAGAAATTCTTGCCATTTAATTGTTGTGTCAATAAGGTGTAATTCAGATATCACATACTTATATATATTTGATTTAATCTAACTTGTGTTGAAGACATCTGTTTAAAATAAATTACTGAGGCATACTCAGCTACAAAATAATACTCTATCATTTTTATTAACTTTCCATATATTCCATTATTTTAGCTATTTTTGAATGGATTTCTGATCCATAGTAATTGAAAAGCATGCTAGCAAAGGAGGTCAAAACCCTGCTGAAATATTGTCAAGGCAAAATATATAACACATCTTCAATTCTAGCAAACTTCACAATGTGTTCTTAACCAGATTTGGAAGAGTGGAGGTTTTTTTCCAGTTGAACCACAGAGGTGTCAGTGATGCTGCATACCTGACATGGAAGTTAGGCACCAGATCCCTAACAACAGTGCTCTGACTCTCCTGCCCAAGTATCTCATTGATGTTTCCCTTTAGTTTGGAATAAAGCTGTTTTTCAAAATCTGGCATTAGTATGAAAATTATTCTATCTGATATATGATGTTGAAAGAATATAATCAAGCCTGCCAATTCACACTATGATGAAAAAATAGAGATTATTTGGGGTTCAAATAAGTGGTTCATATGTTGCTGTTTCCATTACTTTTGACCTAAGCAACCAGTGACGCCTTGTAAGAAATGCCAGGGCAAAATTACAGCTCTAAATAAATGCTACTGTTTCACTTTCAGAGAATTTTTTTTATTTACTTCCAAAAAAATCCAGAGAAGATAGAGGAAATTCCTAATGGCAGGTTATGATTTTAATCATGTAAGACACATATATTTGTATCGAATTATGACCAAGTGACCTACGCAACAAACAAAGCATGTCATAGAATACTCTACTTACTGGAGAGGCTCAAATAGTATCACAGTGCTGTTTCCTTGTCAAGTGTCTGAAGTGGAGGTGTGCTGCTGTACAGAGAGATTTCAAACACAAGACTTTAAAGCTAGAGAGACACTCAGCTTCCCTTAAAATAATCCTTGACTTCAGAGGGCATTAAGACACCTGAGTACCTCTGAGAATTTACACCCAAGTGACCTATCCAAAGTCACAAATCAAAGCTGAGGCAAAGCAAGGGTCTCATAAGTCACCGTTCTGTGCCCTAAGTAGCACTCAACCTCCTATTCAGCAACAAAACCCATCTCTGTTCTTAGGAGTTCAGTCCCAAAATCATGAAGGACTTGACAAGTAAGTTGTTTGATGGGAACGAACAACTCTAAAATTAAAGACTACTGCTATGAAAGAAATAAGCAAAAAGCAGAGCATAAGGGTAAATGTAAATTAGTTTTCAAGGCCGGTAGTCTTAGTAAAAGATCATAGGCCATTACAGTTTTCCCATCTGCTCTTTTTCAAACCTGTTAACTTCTATAGTCACACAGAAGAGAAAAGCACTGCTCTTGCTACTGTCATAATTTTTTTCCTCTACCTTTCCTGTCAAAAAAGAAAGAACTTCTGAAGGTAGGCTGTGTCTCACAAGTACGATTGGCCTGGTTTCAGTTTGCAGACACTTTTCTCCTTTCTGGTTTTCTCTGCTTAAGAGCTCTTATCTGGTATTGTCTTCTCATGAATGTGCTTACACACCAATAAAATCACCTCTCAGTCTACTTTTTGAGAAGATAAACAGATTGACCTTGTTAGACTCATGCCGTAAGGCACTTTCTCCAGCCCTTAAGTAATTTTTGTAGCTCTTTTCTATTCCAGAGATTACTTTCCTGAGGACTAACCTTCACTTCCTTACTTCAAATTTTTGTTTCATCCTTATTCTCCCCTTTCTGCCAGTTTTTTTTACCTGTACTTCTGATCACAAACTCACAAAGGCAGTTTCTGCAGCAATGCTTGCACATTTTCACTTTGAGGTCCTTTCCAACCTTACTGCTGTCCATGTTACGGTCCCCAGTTCTGTCAGTCCATCCTGCAGTCATTGTTGCTTCACGCTTAATTTCGTTCTTGTCTGTAGTGTGCCTTAAAAATTAAGCTAGGTGGATTCTTGGTCTGCATCATCTACCCTTTCTCCCATCAATATCACCTACAAATTTTGCCAGCAGTAGTTCTGTATTAGATCTTAGGTCATTGTCGAAATGTTGTAGAATATTTTATCTGTCATCCACTCATACAGGAACCTTTATTCAATGACCAGCATTCATCTCCATTCAAGACTTCTTGAGATTTTCACTCTAGTAATCCTCTGCCCATTTATCATCATTCTATTCATATTACCATTGAATAATATAGCTTGGAAGAGACCTCTGGAGCTCATCGAATATAGCCCCTACTCAAAACAAGGCCAGCTTTAAAGTTAGAGCCAGCTATTGTGTAATGCTTCTCTTTAAAGAATGTGTTGTGCTAAGTCAAACACATTACCAACCAAACAATGCTTCAGTGAGAATATGAACTCCAAAGTTCCTTCCATACTTATTTTTCTGTGTTTCTAATGACCTGAAAGTTGTTTGACAAAACCTATTCTCCATCGTCTAGTGGACTGACATTTATTGTATTTCCCGTTAACAGAATCTCATAGCAACAAGTAAACAGGAAACTATTTGGTGGGAAAATTTGCACTCATTTGGAAACAAAGGAATTTTTGCTTTGCATCACTCTTCTTTTGTTTCCCTCCCTTTTCCCTGATATTTGTGATTTTTCTATTTCTTTCTCAGCATTTCCTTCCCCTTGTAACTCTTAAAATTCTTGCCCTTTGTATTTCATCTGTGATCTCTTTGGAGATATCAGGAGTGAACTGGCATGAGTGGACTTATGTTCACAAGGCACAGTCCATACTATGCATTAGCTCTACAGCCTTAGGTGTTTTACCTATATCTGTATAACACATACTGGTGTATACTTCACTTTCTTTTTTTGAGAAATTACACTTAGTTTTGGGGGGAAGCCCATGCAGAATCATTTTCATAATTAGAGTCCAAAGAGGGTCACAAAGTGAAAAGTGATGATGAAAAGGTTTGCTCCATACACCTTAGGGGCTTTTTTGACTGTGTAAACTGAACTTTAGTTTAATAGACCACTTAACAACTACTGTTGTGACTCACAGTGAGACAGACTCCAAAAGGACAGAAATAATGTGGGAGCCCTTCAGAGCTACACCTGTGTAAAAATTCAATACATGGTCCTTCTTCTAGAAACAGGCTGACTTAGAATAGTTACAGTGAGCAAGGTACCACAAAGTGGAAGAGAAGGCATCAGAGAGGGAAGAGGGACCCATGATTCCATGGGGAAACTACCTGAAATCTTTGGCTATGCCCTTGCTATTAAATTATGTGGAACTAGGGCCTGTTCTCTGGCCAGAGCAAATGGCACAGCATGGCTTGCTTCTCCTCAGCTTCCTAGTTTTCATCTGGGAACAGTCCAGTCTTGTCAACGCTGCCTGATGGGCACAGAAGCAGGCATTTCTGTCTTATTACAGAACCACAGAATTACAGAATACTCTGAGTTAGAAGGGACTCACAAGGATCAACTCCTGGCCTGCACAGCACCATCCCCAGGAGTCACACCATGCGCCTGAGAGCACTACCCAAATCTTCTTGAACTCTGTCAGGCTTGGTGCTGTGACCACTTCCCTGGGAAACCTGTTCCAGTGACCAAGCACCCTCTGGGTGAAGAACATCTTTCTAATATCCAACCTAAACCTCCCCTGACACAACTTACAGCCGTTCCCTTGGGTCCTGTCACTGGTCACCACAGAGAAGAGACCAGTGTCTGCCCCTCCTCCTTATGAGGAAGTTTTAACTGCAGTGAAGTCCCCCCTCAATCTCCTCTTCTCCAGGCTGAACAGACCAGGTTAACCAGCATTACGTGGTCCCCCTTAGTGGCTGACCAGCCACGAGGTAACCCTGATCCTTACGGTCTTTACCCTCTGTTTTTGGAGCTGGAAATGCCCACAGATTTGTGATCCAGCTGAGGTGTGAACTTCTGTGGTGATCTGATTCTTCAGAAATTTTCACTCAGGAAAATGTCTGTTATTTACTGTATATAAAAGACATATTATTACCCACTAATGGATTAATTTATACAAGAACCTATGGAACCTATACATCCTAGAGGTTTATTTTGCCCTTTCCAGTTCTCTTTCTAGTCTTCAATAAACCATAAACACACACGCACACACACAAGAACATGGAATCGGGTGGTTTGAATGAATCCTTTCCACACACTCTTTTATAAAAGATTTATTCCTTTTGCAGTCCTTCTCATCTTCTTTCATTCCAAGATGATCAGTGAGGAAAAAAAATAGAGAACTGCCTAACTGTCAAGTTATGCAATTTTAAACAGCATTCTCTTCAATAATATTCCTAAATTACATTAAAAGTAATCAAAACAAAGGATGGAGATAAATGAGTTTGGACCAGAGAGGCCAAGAAGATAAGCTGGAGCTGTTCTTTGATGAAAGTTGTTGATGACCATTGCAGTTCCAACTTTCTTTCCAATCACCGTTGCAAATTTTTGTTATTTTTATGTGCTAGGTCTGGACTCTGTTATTCACTTGATTCAGAGAATACAGAAAAGGTTAGGTAGATTCTCATGAGCTGTGTCTTTTGACACCAAGGTGAGTTGGTTAACATCCCATACATTTCCAATAGTGTTAGTATAGCGCAGTCTGGCTCCAGCTTATGTCTTTAACTTTGCAGCAGGGTCCAAGATGTTCTTATATCCTTTTGAATATCCATGGTAAGGACAAAAGCTTGTCATCATGGTACAGCATGAAAGTAGCTGGTAGATTCTGTTTCTGGTAACAATCAGAAAAAAAAGAATAATTAGACAGCTAAAGGGGAAAAATGCTTGTTGCTCAGAAGTGGTAGGCTTTCTCCTTGTGGTTGTACAGCAGAATTTCTATTAGCACAGTCCTGTGCATTTATTACCTCTGAAAACAAGAGCAGGCAAGTTTAGACTTGAATTTTTTTCATTTTATACAGGCCAGAGGCACAGAGTTACTGGAAGCTTTTTTAATGCTAGGTGTGCCACAAGGTTGGGAGGCATGAGAAAGGGTGTGTTTTGGAAGCTAAGCTGGCCAGCTTCCTTTTCACACCAAAAGTGCAGCTGGCTTGTCGTACAGACCTATGGCCAGCTCCGGATTCAAGCTGCTAATAATACGTTATTTTTCTCCTTCAGGCCTCTTTACAGCTTTAATTAAATTGCACTTGCATTCACAAAGTTTCATTTCCCAGCATGTGCAGTTCTGTCTGTTCAAATTCTTTTATGCCAGTAGAAAAATTACAGTTCTGCCTAACTACACTTGTTAAGGTGTGGGCCAAAAGCTCATCTCAGGCAAGTACTTGGAGTTAGTGCAACCACAGAAGTCTTCAACTCAGAGATGGTTTTCCCAACAGAAAATGACAGAAAAGACAAAAGACTAGGGAAAGGGGACTTCAGTCCAGGGTCACAAAGGAAAGGAATAAGAGAACATAAGCGAAAGGATTATTGGACCATCTACTACAATACTATTCAATCTCTGTAACAATTACAGTCCACTCTGCAGAGCTTCTAAAAACTTCACCTCTGTCAAAATATCTCTATCACTGAAAGGAGTGATGCTGAGTTTCCACTTACATGATCATTCAAAGCTTAGTCACAGAGTATGGTAACCAAATTGTTTACCTCTGGATGCACATAGAGCATAATTAGATTGCAATGAAATTCAGGAATTGGCAACCAGAGCGTATTTGAGGTGAGTGACCTAGAAACTATTTTTGTATCCTATTACTGTGAGCCATCCAGTATGATTTACTTAGTGGGACAATTTGTGACCCATCCTGCTTTCAGAAACTGCTAAAATCTCCTAGTTTTTGACACTGACCTGTGAAATGTTTAGCTGATACTTTAAATGAGGAACGTGACATAAATAGAAGAGAAAACTTTAATTATATATGATTATTCTTAACATGTACTAAATTTTCCATAACCTCAGACTTAGGACTCAGCATTTCTGATTTCAGTAGTTTGCAGTCAGATAATATGATGTCTATGAGCAGGAGGGATAAATTTAGACCTGAAATGAATTACATACATTGTAATGAGGTGCAGGCAAGGTAAGGGTTCATCAGTAATGAGTTATTTAGATGGAGATGAGCTGAAGGGCAATCCAGGAAAGATGAGGCAAAACACTGTATTTGAGGATAGATATTCCAGTCACTTTAGGAAATGACAAATAGGTGTTCTATTCCAGATAATGTGAGAAATGTCTGGTAAGCCATTTTCAAAAAATGATTGTGTAAGTGGCAAGGATATGGCAGAGCTAAACATGTGGGATTAAGGAACCTGGCAGCTCCATGTTGAAGGAAGACAGTGGTGAAAAAGATATTTACTTTGCAGATCTGTAAGACAAGTTTAATAGAAGAAATATGCAAATATGCTTCCAGATAGGATGAACTATTTACAAGTTTTGTTATGTTTTCTCTGGGCCCAATAACAAAAAAGGATTACTGTGAATAAAATTTCCTTCTCCTAAGAGAAGGAAAAGTAAGTCTGGTTCACAAGAAACTTATCATGTTCTTGAGTGCTGGAGAAAGTGATGAGGAGACAATGAAGAAAAAAATCTTACATTTTAGTAATTTTTAGAGATAGATTTCAGGTTCACTTATTTTCCCTACCTATCTTTGGCATAATACTTAATTTTCTCAATACTCATAAATTTCTGTTCTTTTAGTTTAATGTTAAGGTATTATACATGTATCATATTCTGTGACATTTCTAATCTGGTCAAGAGTCTACACTGTCCCTTACCAGATGAATTTTCAAATATTATGGGGGCAATCATTATTAATAAATCTGAGCTAAAAGGTCATATAAAAATGTTATTCTTCAGAGAAACAATAATTTGATAACGCCTGGATCTGTAGTGACTGCTGTCTCAGTTGAGCAACAAATCTGAAAACTGAGCAGCCAAACTCCCCCTTCCTTCTATGCCAGATAGAGTCATTAGCTGACTTTCGGTGCTGACACAGAAAGTGAAGAACTACCTATCTACTATCAAAAGGTTTTCCCTACAAGTGCTCATGCAAAAAGCACTCTGGGTGACTATTAGATGATTCACTAGTTATCACTATCTGAGTCACGCATCCCACTGAGTGGGTGAGGCTATGAACTTTGTCTTCTGACATGCTGTATTGCTCTGACAAAAATTTACTGTGTGGCACCTAGAGTTGTCACAAATCTGTGTGAGGAAGGAATGTGGCGGAAGGACTGAGTAACAAAGTCCATCATGGACAGTCAGCTGTTTAAAGACAAAGATCTGGAGGTGAATTTGTGCTCTGTTGCAGTTGACTGGCCATTCGCCTGCAAGGCTCAGTGCCTCTGGCACGTGTGGCTGTGGTGACAGTAGTGAGGAGCCTGGTACAGGTGTGAGTCTGAGAAGACCTGATGTAGAGCTTCTTACAGCTAAACACAACAAAGTCAAGTTTTATTCTCAAAAAAGGAGGTTGTGCTGCCTCTCTTTATCTTGGATATGGGGGGGCCTTTTGGGGTATAATGTGTGGGCCACAGGAGGACTACTGAGACATAAAATTGATACCAGGAAAAACAGGTATTAGCTCAATGGCAGAGGTAGGGAAGTAGTTATGAAAACTAACCTACGCTGCTCAGGTTCCTGACCTGTGCCATTAGATATATATGTCAGAGTGGAGGAAAAGCTTGCTGAATAGCCTGCAGAGTCCAAGAATGGTGCAACAGTCAGGGAGGTGAGAGAGACAAGTCAGAAATACTGGAGGAACAGCAGGCTTTACTGTCCTCTTGCTCACTTTTGGGCTGACCCTACAAAAACTGTCACCTCTAAACTGTCAAAAAACTCCTTTCTGGAGTAGGAAATGCTATTCCTATAGATATCAGGAAGAGCAACCCTGTTCCACACATAAACTTCTGCAAATATGTGCTGCAGAGGAACCGGAGCTGGAAACTCTTGCTTAACATCAGTTTGCACTGCATTCACTGATTAAAAATGGGGAAAAAACAAAACCTGCAGTGAATATCATGAGCAGTGGATGAAGAGCATACTTTACCTGCAGTGGTTGTCTGGGAAGGGAAGTAAGATTTTCCATGAAAATGCAACAAGTTTGG
This sequence comes from Manacus vitellinus, assembly GCF_001715985.3. NCBI lineage: Eukaryota > Metazoa > Chordata > Aves > Passeriformes > Pipridae > Manacus > Manacus vitellinus. The sequence goes on from NW_021940208.1 coordinate 32,879,457, forward strand.
TTTTTCGGGGGAGGGGGGGGGAATTGTTTCTGGGTTTGTTTTTTTTTTTTGTTTGGTTCGTTGTTTTTTTGTTTGGTTTTTTTTTTGTTTGGTTTTTTTGTTGTTGTTGTTTTGTTTGTTTGGGTTTTGTTTGTTTTGTTTTGTTTATGGGGATTTTTTGTTTGGTTGGTTGGGTTTGGTTTTTTGAGGGAATGGGGTATAGTGATGGGAGTGTAGTGTTGTTCGTCAGTTTTGCTAAAAAAAGCATTTATAATTTATATCCATCTTACCAGCTATATTTTGTGGCTCTACAGGGATTTTCACAGTATGTGGCATCTTTCAACTGAACTAAGCCTTCTACCACTGAGGCTTCATCTCCTTTTCTAAACTTCAAGAACACAACAATATATGTAGGTTTGTTTGTGTCTGTTTGTAACTATTTTGAGGGTTTCTAAGTGGTAATAATTTGAAATATTATTGCTTTTCTCCATATAATTTGCCTGTAATATAACAGCTAAATACATCCTTTCTCACCAATGAAAAGGAAAGGCTGCTGTTGCAAAAGTTGTCAGCTCATTGAAGAGTTCTGGGATGATCTTCCTGCCTCATAGAGCATTTTATATGCAGCCTATCTTACATTATTTTTATGAGAGGCCAGGTGCGTAGGGAGAGGTAATGGCTTGTACTAACTGATTGATGTGCTAGGGAAAATGATACATTTCTAGGCATGCACGTCCTTGACTTTCAGTGTGACTAATGAGTACTAGACATAATACCAAAAGAAATAAGTGACCAAACACAGAAGGTTGAAAGCAGGGAGTTTTAAACTTGACCTTTTTTTTTGATCTTTATTCTGGAAATTTGCTGTAATTACCTGGTTGGGGTGATACTGCATGCATAGAGCCAAAAGTTGATTAATGTTAATTTCAGAGCAAACAGAGACAGGAAAGGCCAATGTGCTGCACAACTAAAAATACACTTTCACTAAGGGACATGACATCTGTGGATTTACAACCCCAAAATTATTAGTTAATAATGATTAGCTGCCCTCATATAATTAACTTGCTTCAGCAGTGGCTGGTTATCCTTAAAGGTACCAAGTGTTGTTGACTTTCAGACCAGAAAAGCTAATCTAAAGCCAGCTGTAAACCCATTTCCTCCTAGGACATAGGACTAGAATTGTAAAGTAAGTGTATTTTAAAATAACCTTCATACAGATATACATGCTTATTTTGGTGTCAGGGAAATCCCCTCGAATGAAGTTTTATTAAAGACATATAGATTTTAATTTGAAAAACTGTCCTCTAGTTTCTTTCATGCTTTGCTTATATCCTTTGCTCAGAATACCACTAGACAGAGCTAAAAGCTGGGATGGACTGCTTCAGTTATCTGGTCCAATTTCCATAATCTGGGGCTTGTGATTACGCTGATGTATCTTGCACCACCTTCAGATTCTGCTGTAGAGTTACAGCACACCTCTTTTCACATGAGGGAGAACCCACCATACCCTTCATTAAGATTCTTCCAAACTCTCATACCTCCTCAAGGTGGTATGTAAAATCAATTCAGCTACAGACTCCTTTTGGTTAAATTAAACACACGGTAGGAAAGTGTAGTCACTTGGGATGAGATGTATCTTCTGCTGCCTAAACATGAGAAGCATCTAGCCTAAGGTAGTTTTCCAGAGTTCTTCTGCAGAAAATGAGGAAAGACGATTCATTCAGAAGACTCATCCAACTCATTTTAGACACCTCTCTTAGAATGAGATGAATCATTCTCTGGAGATGATATCTGCCTCCATGAATTGCGCTTCTGTTTTGGATCAGGTACCTAGCTTTTTGGTGACTGAAATTAGATGAGATGACTCTCACCATCACTGTCATCCAGAATATTAGCTCTTGAGAGTTCCTTTCTCTAGTTTCACCATCTTTTTTATTTATTTATTTTTTTTAAATATGTGTACCGAAACAGAATAGAATTTATAAATCTCTCTCTAACATTACAAATACCTCTTAATGTTGCTTCACTACTTCTGCATAACTTTCCATAGCTTATACATCCAAAGACAGAAGTAGGTCCCTTAGGTACCACACTGTGGGAAAAGTTTATTTTCAGCTAAACACTGGCCAAGATTCCTGGATCCATGTTCCAGTTATCAGTCTCACAAAATGTCAATGTGTTATATATTCTTCATTTATATTGATATTTTATACGATACAAAACTCCACCACAGGTTAGAATAGGCTTTAAAAGTACATCTGATGTTATAATTCCTAGTGCTCTTTGAATCAAAGAATATGTGAGGAACAGAAATTTTCTTGTTCCCACTTTCAGGTAATAAATGGCTGTTGTTTTTTAATATGTTATCTTTGCTGTTGGGAAAAACTTGAGATTTTTTTTGTCCCAGTTGTAGTCAAGTGCTAAACAACAAGTATGAGATGGCAGAGGTATGAATACCCAAGCAGATTCAGCAGGAGCAATTCTCAAACATGGTAGGGAATTCAAAGAAAGTAGTAAGTAAAAAGTAGGTTTAACTAAGAAAATACTGGTAAAAGTTCATTAAACCTATTAGATCTGAGCAAATTTAATATCTGACTTTTAATGTTCATCTGCTGTTTATGTCGTTTGAAATTATTTCCCTTTCCTGGTTGGGTAAGATTTATAGCAGGGGAATGAATACTAAATAGTAATTCCTCTAACTTGGAGACTAATTCCCTTGCTTATTGTAAATACTAGCTAGTCCCTATTCAGCTAGTCCCAAAACACATATGTGACACTAAAACCTGATTTCAGTTGTAATATGAAAGCACTTCTAAAAATTTTTTGCAGTGAGTGTCTATATGAAATTGGTGAAGTTGGCACATCTCTTTTCATTTTGAAACCAATGTTGTCTAGACCTTAGAGACAAAGAACACTCATTCTCGTGTTCAAAAATGTTCACAAATGTTTTATTACAAAGAAATGGCTCCAGTTGTCTGTCTAAACACTAGAGTGACAGAAAATAAAATAAAAAAAAAAAACCAACAAAAATCCGTGGCATGTTTTGCAAGGGGCTGAGCTGCTCTGCTGGATTAAGGAAGATAGGGCTACTTGCCTTCAGGAAGTCAAAATTTTATCCTATTCGTCATCCTCTCTGTTCCTCTAGGGAAGGAATTTGCATGTTTGCAACTGCTTGGTTCACTGTCAGCCTTGTAGCCCTTCAGTGCACTCAGACCTGAGCTCAGTCTTCAGACACTTATGGTGTCTGGAAAATTGATGGAGAAAGGAAGCCAGTGGAGCTGGAAATTGAATAACAAGCCTCTGTCTATCAGAAATGGGAAGATCTTTGCCTAGAATTGAGGTCCTGCTATCTGACCCTTCTGAACCATGAAATTAGCTTTAGCATGCCTACTTTTGCTTCTCATTTTTTTTAATTACTAGCCCCAGAAAGAACAGAGCCAGTATTTTAGATTGAGAACACTAGGCTCTTTCTTTCACATCTGTTTGTGCTAGTCATACGTGAGCCTTTGCAGCTGAAGTCACCTGGTTAATCATTCCTGCCTGGCCAGATGCTACAGGCTCTGTTCAACCTGTGTAGGTGCAGGACACATAGCAAAAAATCAATTGTTGGAAGCCCCTGTGACGTACATTAGAGAACTGATCAAGACAAATTTTTATTTCTATTGCTGTTTCTAAAGGTCTATAGCTATTTGGTTTTTCAATGGATTGTTTCCTCCGCTTTAGCATTTTCAAGTGCTGTACCCATAACCTGTGGTGTGGTTTTGTGCTTTTGGCACAGGATAGGCCACTGAAGTTTCTGGATCAACATCTACAGCCTGACTCTGAGGTGCTGGCTGGTCCACAGAGTACCAGCTTGAGTTTTCTAAATGAGTGGATAGCTGAGACTCAGATGGAAACATTCTGTCTTTCATCTCTCTCACACTCCTCTCCCTCCATGCAAGGAGGAGACCTGCAGGGGGTTTCACATACCCTAGGATGTAGGAATGTCTTATGTGCTAGAAATCTCCTCAAGAGAAGTAAACATTCAGCTGACTGAAATATTGGGGCAGTTTCCAATTATGAACTCATTCTGCCCAGATAAAATCATATTGCCAAGCCACTTGCAGCTGGTTTCTGAGGTTGGTCATTCTTGGACAGTGTCTGTAAAAACTCTTCTCCTTAGGCTACTCAGCCCTAATTAGCAAATTCCTTTTAAGAATGGATATACGCAATGCTAGAACTGTTGATGTCTGTGCCTAGGCCTGAACTCTCAGGACATTTGCTGGGGCATTTTCTAAAGTCCTATCACAGACTTAGAGATGGTCCCTGCTCTCCCCAGCTTTCTTGGGGAGTCTGGTATGGGTCCTCACTTCTACCTTTCACTGCCTGGGTAAGTTACGTACAACCACAGGCAGCTGAGTGGGGTATATGTGGCTCTGTAGTTCATGCGTATGTAATACAGGAATACTGTGGTTTTTTATGGTACAGTCACTTCATTTTTCCTGCAATTGCTCTTTAAAGTCAAGCTTCAGGCAAATGACTGAAATCCTCTCTCCGACCTGTGTGTTAAAAAAACAAAAGTCCAAACAGCATATGGGATTTCTGCTGGCTGTAGTTAGCTGTTGGTAAGTGTATGGGGCTGGGCATTTGTGTGTCAGGCCCACACTCGATGTGCAGAACTGGTCTGGCTAGTGATACTTCATTTTCTTACCTTAAAATATCCTTCACAGAAGGTAACACTGGAAGACAGAAAGTGCCTGGAGCAGCCTGCAGCATAGGGAATATGATTTTTTTGGCTTCATATACAAAGTAAAAATCTGTGTGAATGGCCCTCTATGGAGGTGATGTTAGCTCCTACCCCAGCACCCAGGCAACGAGGATGCAGTCCAGCACCTTTACACAGTGCTGCACTGGGCTTTTCCTCCTGCCCTGTGACCCCATGCTCCCAGCACATCTGGCTGGGGTACACCTTGATCTGCCATCTACCCTGTGTGCCAAGGCCATCCGCAGCAACCATCTGGGAAAGTAGCCAGGACAATTACTTATGGCTTGTATGAGAACTAAGTATATGAAGGGCCTTGCAACTCCTTTACAGCGAGTATCATACTCTACTGCCCAGCACCCTCCCATGCCACACACATCAGCATCTTCTTTCACCTCCTCCTTTCCTGAAATGTGTTGCAGACACCACCTCCTCTAGTCTTCCACAGTGAGCTACTGATGATAGAAGAGGGAATCCACAAGTGGAGGTGTAGAGAAAGGATGTAGGAATAGAGAAAAGAGGAACCTTATGGGAAAGTGTAGGTTAGTTACATGGGATCACAGATCAGTAATGAGGTTCGTGGTCCCTAAGGTTGGAGACACCCATCTTGGCTGGCACAGTGCCCAACATTGGCCTTCGGCTGTGCTCCTTCCCCAGCCAAGTCCCTTTCCATGTGTCAATCATGCACACAGGGAAAACCAACTTGAGCAGTCTGAAATGTCAGCACAGATATTCAGAGGACCAACCTGTCACTGAGGTGGGCTTTACCTTGCCCTGACTTACAGGAGGTCTAGAGTAAATTTTGTGTCTGAGTTGATCATTTTGTCACTCCTCCTGAGGGTCACCAAGAGAAATAGGTTGTTGTAAGGCAAAATTTGTCCCATGTTAATGAATATCACATATTTTGCACCTTGTAAGTGCATATTGTCCTCTACTAGCTAAGAAGAAAACTCGTTTTGTTTTAGATACCTACAACTGGCCAGGTGAGTTCTACCTTGTTAGGTTACTGATTTCCTCTGCAAATGTTTCTGAGGTGTTTTCACTGTCTAGGCTGTGCTTTAGGAGGTTGCTAAGACACTGTGAGGTGAAAATTTGCAACTCTTATGGAAAACTCTCAATTTAAGACAAAGATGCCCATTTATATCCAGGAGCTAAACACTTAGCTCAAATCTCCAACTATGGTCTGGCAGTGCTTTAAAAATTCACTCTAATTTTCCAGGAATCTGATGCTGGCCTGTTACAATCAGCCCTGACTGCTCAGAGGAGGCCCTTTATAAACACCTTTACACTTCTGGACCAGAGGTACATTTCTGGGCTGTGAAAGGGATCAAGTGCTACAACACAGAAGCACTTGTAGGGCCTACAAGACTGTACAGTGGTATTGCACAGCTAAGAGATGGTAGCCAACCAGCAATATAAATAGCTCTCTCAGCCTAACTAATGAGCATACAAATCTATTAACTACTGGATGAAGAGGAAATCATGCTGGGAAATTCTGATAGTTGGAGGGAGCTGAGACTTACAGCTACCTCATTAGACAGCACACGTCAGTGATCTCTGGAGTGCCAAAAGAAATTAACCAAGAAACAGCTCATGTCCTTCTCATTCCCTTCTGCAACCTGGATGGAGTGTTATGCATGTGGAGGGAGTTTGGTGTGGATGTAGACTTGGTTTCTGTTCCTGGGGAGATGTTAGCAGAGATAAGAGATAGAGATGAATATATTATGGCAGAGGAGTTCTTTCACTAAAGACATCTAAAGACAAGAGGACAGAGTAGAAAATGTTTGGGTCACCCAGAGAGAGGGAAAAAGCAATATTCTTCAGCATATATCATCACATATCAATGAATACCTATTTCTGAAAACCCAAGGGAAAAAAAAGGAAGTTAATTTTGTAAAAGCTGTAAAGAAAATCAAGAACTCTTTTAGGACAGATTATTACATCTGGCAAGGAGATAGTTAAAGATGTGGAAGCTTGTACAAGGGAGAAAGAAGAAAATGGATGTGTAGCAGGACACGTTTGCAATGACACGCATCCAGACAGCGCTCATATGGAAAGAAAAGGTTAAGGTTTCAGATGAAGGAATTATTGTGCTAGGTAGGCAGCACAATAGAATAATTAAAGACTGGACAGCAGGAATATGAGAGGGGATGAGAGTGCAAGAGCTTTGGGTTGTCCAGATAGTTCTAATTGTTGAAATTAACTCAGAGAAGATATACTGTAGTATAGACTTGGACACTAGTCTTGCACTGATATTTTGGAAGCTGTGTGAACTGCAAATGGGACACATGGCAAGCTGCTATGGACACACACAACAAATCCATCTGAAAGCATCTTGCTAGCAGATTCTCTAATTTACAGTCCTCTTGAATAGATGTGCATGTAAGCTGCCTTTCTTGCAGCCTGTCAAGACCACAGCATACACTTAAATGTCTAAATGTATAATTACTCTTGGATTTCTTGAGCTAAAGCCAGCCTAAATAGCCTTGTTTCTGAGAAAAATTACTCACAGTTCTGCTCTTAGGCTGCTTTTAACTTGGGTGGTTTGGCACTACAGGAAACAGGACTTCTCATGTGTTGCATCTGAAGTGTTTGTAGAGTTTCTTGACTGAGAGGTTTTATATGTGAAGAGGGGCATCATCTGGGCATGCACTCTGGGTATGTGTGCAAATGAATGTTCCTGTGTTCACAGGCACGTGTACACAAGATGCCTTATGTAATTCTTCCCAGAACTCCACTGCTCATCTGCTCTGCACAGACATGACTGCACAGAGGCCTTTTATTGTGCTTCATAAATATGCGTCTTTGTTGTCTTATCCCCATTGGTTCAGATTCCAAGAACAGGATGGATAACAAATCTTCTATTCTTTCCTTATCTTCCCCCCCCCCTTCTTGTATCTCTTGAGGTTTTTTTCTCCCCTTCTCTTTTCCAAAGATTCTAAAGCTTTTTTTGGTTCTCCCTGTAATGATACCATGTCTAAAGTAAAGTGCCTGGCAGACCGCAAGATATAACATACACACGAATGGAGTATTTTCTATAACATCATAAAAAATTTAGTGGCATTCACTAAATTAAAGCCATTTTTCCCAAGATGATGCCCTATGTCACCAACTTCTTCATCTGAAATAACTACAATCTGTCCAAGCCAAGAACCATCCCAATACTACCTCCTATGTTGTAACCTACCCATAATCATGTTTCTTGCTGCCTCTCCAACAATTTGATGACCAACCAGCTAATTACCATTCCAAAATAAATGTACAAAGAACATCAGTTGAATTACATTAATCAGGAAGCAGCATATTGTTGAGAAGAGAACATCAGTTTAGGCTTCTAGTGTTTTTTTCCGCATACAATCAATATTGTTATCTGAGAACTACAGATTCTATGCTTGAAAAGTATAATGATATTGGAAGTTCCCATTAAGTAACTGGTCTTTGCTGATGTTTTATGTCACTTCTTCCTCAGTGAAGAGACATTCATTTAAATATATAAGCATTTTTATTTTTTTGCTCTCATGGTTGTAAATGACCGTGTGGGAAAATCAATAGATGGTCTCAAGGCACTTAGAAGAAACTGAAAAGTTGGCTAAGGGGACACCAGCATAAGGAAAAAGAAAAGCGAGGAACAGTTCTGTCTCACAGTTACTGTCAGAACCAGGAGTAAGCTCAAGGTGGGCTACCCACCTAAGAGGAATTTGGTGGCTTGAGGAAAAGGTTATCAGAGGTGGTGCCTCGGATACCTGTGAGGTGGGCTTGCTCAGGTGGGTAGTCCCATTTTTCTTAAGTAAACTTTTGCTTTGCCACGTTGGCTGAGCAACTATAGGGTCCCTGAGCTTATACCCCTGGTGCCTGTTTGTGGTTGAGCCCTGCACCAAACCCTGTTCGGGTACCTGCAGCACTGCAAGGCATTGATCTCGAAATAACTTCTGATTCTTTGGAATGAGAGTGGTAAAAGATGGACAACTGAGCTTGCTTCCAGGACACTGCAATATATGTGGACTCTGCAAAGATATGTAACCTAGTTCACAGATCGTCAAAGTCTAGATACGTTATTTCAGTTCTCCTTCAGCCTGCTATCTCGCAAATCACCACAGAAAACATGTGTCTGATGAGTCAGAGGAATTTTCTTTCACAGAAGGAACTTGAATCCAGTTCTTGTGTGTCGCAGGGTGGTGCCTTAAAAACAGCAGCTTACTTTTCCTTTCTCTTTTTGCTTAACAGGTTGTAACATGCTTTTGGTTGTCCACGACTGGTTGTATTTGTACCTTTCCCCATGATTTGTCAGTGTTCTGCCTTGTAACAAGCCCTGCCTTTACAGACAATCTTAGAGTAAGGTGTGATGTACAAATATCCCCTTATTAGAGGGGAGAAAGAAAGATGTGGAGCAAAAAAGAAAAAAAGCAAAAAAAAAGAGAAAGCTATGATTGCCTAAGAGTCTCATTTTGCCTTTGATATGATGGTGCATACGTTCAATCATCTAAATTACAATTTATTCATGCATTACAGTTGAATTACATTAATCAGGAAGCAGCATATTGTTGAGCAGAGCCTAGTAATAGAGCTTCATAGACTTTTTTCCTTTGTGCTATTTAAGTCGTCTTGTGTAAGTCTTGCAGGGGAGTTCACTTTTCTCTTTTTGCAGTTCAGATAAGTTAAACAAAAAGAAAAAAATAACTCTCCTTTGGGTTTCAGTGGATGAAAATGAACTTCATATTCCTGGGATATATTAAAAAAATGTCAAACTTTCATGACTCAAAGAAACTGAATGAAAGTGGTAGGAGGAATTTCTTTTAAACTGGTTGAAAATGGGACTTTTAGGAAGTTGATAGAATTTTGTGTCATTAGAAAACCTATTTAAAACAAGAACAAAAATGTTACCAGCCCCCTTACAGTTTATTTATTTATTAAAATCTTTTTAGCAAATAGATAAACCCAAGTACTCAAATGTAGGAAGATACATATATATATGTACATATAAATTTCAGACAACTTCTAAAATGGGATTTCCTCTGCCTGAACTTCTAAGACACTTGTAGGTGATCCCTGAAAGGTTCTATGACCTGTACTGATTTGTAATTAGCCTGTATGTATGCTTGACATCCCTCCAGTAATGCATATTCAGTGAAGTTTATGGGATACTTCCACTGAGATAAGAGAAAAAAGGTAACATTTGTTGGGAGGGGTCCGGGTAGTTATCAGTCATAAAGAGATGTGAAGAATATTGTCTGCTCCTGCAAACATCATCTTGTGTGACTTCTGATGTTCCAAACTCAGTCTGACTCTCCTGGCTGAAAACTCCTTGCCTTGTAGAAGAAAGGTCTAGCCATAGACTGACCAAGTTCTCCAATTTCTGGACAAAGGCCCGTGCCCATGTCTGCCCAGGACTTCCCCCCAGTATCAACCTTTCTGTAAATTCAGAAAGGATGCTGGAAGGAAAACATACACCACCAGTAGCTGAACAAAGTTTTCCTCTGAAAATTACAAGCTTTAACATTAAAGAGAACTAAAAGACTTCTGCAATTTTTAATTTTTAATTGACATAATTTTGCAGAACTGTAAGCACATTGTGGAACAATGACATGTTTTCAGGGAAAAATTTTACTTGGTGCCTGAATTGTGTATATAGCAAGCTGAACTGAAGCCACGGGGAGAGAAGCAATGTACAATATTTGGGAGTGACTCCATCCACAATTATAACAAAACAAAATAAGTCAACACCCTGAGAAAACAAGTTTTATCAATTTATTTGTCCAAAGAATGGGCCGAGGATGCACAAAGTACTTCTTGGGCAGCAGCAAATTAGTAATAGCCACAGAGTTGTTATCTACACAGTGTTACATGTAACAGGATCAGAGGCTAATCCTGGCCCCATAGCCAAATGTTATATCCTGGTCTACATCCATATTAGCCAGAATCAGCCTTCTCCATGGCAGATGTGTCTTGGGGAGAACTAGATGAAACTGTCCAAAGCAAAGCAAGGGAAGTAGTTAACAGCTGAACAGTATGACCAATAAATGACCCTTTATAAATATAGTATTACAGATACATCCAGAAAATAATGGGCCTTTTTTTTAATGTAGTGTTAGAGATATTTCCAGAGGTGGCATTATCATCAGCCTCAGGTGGATCATCTCAAACCTCAGTTAGAGTTGGAAATTTCTGAAGGTATCTGGGACATCACTTTCCTTGTGGTCTGAATTCAAATGCTATATCACTGAGGCATTAATGTACCACAAACATAGCAAAACAAATTCCTCTGTAGCCCAGGTTGAATTCCTCTCAATAAAGCAGTCTATCTTTCATCTGTGGATGAAGCTCTTTATGGTATGTGAACTCCGACAGAGTTCTCCATGTATTTGCATTTCCCTCATGAATGAGGTACCTCACAAGCATTTAAAGAAGGCCAGTGCTATAGCTGAACAAACTGCACCCAGGGGCATGTGGTAAAGTGTGCTGGCTCCTCTAAAAACCTGTGCCAAAGGACATTGTGATCTTCATATGCCCATTCCCCTGTTCAGCATAGAACAACGTATCTAAAATATACAGTGTTACAATAGTTAATTAGAGTTTAAGCTATTTTCATGAAGAGTAAGAAATGATGATAAATACATGAATAATGACCTGGGAATGGATCAGCTATTTTATCATAAATGAATGTCAATGAAATGTAATTTTCTGCTTTAGGAGGATTCCTGCACCTGGTAATATCCTTAATAAACATTAATTAAAAGGTTAATCTGTTGTAGAAATTGCTTTTCTCTGAAGCCACCTGAAATCAATTTGAACCCAATTACAAGCAGTTATCTATTGTTTATGTGGTTAAAGATTAGAGAATACATTTCTGCTTGCAGGAGCCATCAGAGCAGGTTTTGAATGTCATGATCAGAGGTGATTCTGAATATTTGAATGCACTTTAATGAGCATAGAAAAACCATTAGAAAATGTAATCAGTCGTATTTGATGACTTGACCTTGGAACTTTGATAACAAGGGGTCTAATCATTTCTGTCTTAAGTGCCAACAGGATTTGCTCTTGAAATCAATTGACCATTACTTGCTCACTGAGAGTGTAGTATTCCTTGGCAAAAAGTATAAATTACAAAAATTCAGCAAGTTATATAAGTAGGTTCAGAATAACTATCTCTCACAGACTTGTGAAATATGAGATGCAGCTGAAAAGTGATCAAAGATAATACTCTTCAAAGAAGTTTGGAGAAAAGCAGCAGCAAAGTTCTGCTCTGTACCTGTACTGAACATTGAGCTGCAAAATACTCTGCACCAGCAAGGGTATATGTGTTGCCTTATTTTAATGGAAAAAGGTTTCAGTTTGATAAATGCATAATTTGCATCCATTTGCATCCCATGTTGATTGGAACTTGCTCTTCCTGCTGGACAGGAAGACCTGCGCTATCACACATAACACATCTGGGTACAGGAGCCAGTTGAAGAAATAAAGGACCAAGGTCTTAATACCTTTTCCCACAAAGGATAGGTAAATATTTGTGCCTCTCACATAAAAGTTATGCCCATATTTCTCATCATAGGTTTCCACAGAATCACAGAATCAAGTAGGCTGGAAAAGATCTCTGAGACCATCAAGTCCAAGCTTTGACCAAACACCACCACGTTAACTAGACAATGGCACTAAGTGCCATGTCCAGTCTTTCCTGAAACACCTCCGGGGATGGTGAATCCACCACCTTCCTGGACAGTCCAGTCCAATGTTTGATCACCCCTTCTGTGAAGAAATTCCTCCTAATGTCCAACCTGAACCTCTCCCGGGGCAGCTGAAGGCTATGCCCTCTTGTCCTGTCACTAGTTACCTGGAAGAAGAGGCCAACACCCACCTGGTTACAACCTCCTGTCAGGTAGTTCTAGAGAGCCTTTCCCCCAAACCTCTGAACACACAGAGAGGCAGTTTTCATTACAGACATCATGTTGCACTCATTGGCTAGATTCCGTATCATTTGATAACATTTGTAAAATTCAATTAGATTCCTAACCAGAGAAATGATGACTGATAATTTCAAACTAACTGAAATTTTGCAAAATCATAATCAGCTTGTTGAAGGTAAAATGTTCCATTCTGTGACTCAAAATGCTGAGTTTCCAATAAATCAGTAGAAGAAATAAATTGTATAAAATTTCCAATGTAGATAGTAGAAGGCTGGAATTTAATGGAATAATTATGAATGATCTGTTTCTTTTTATTTATTTATTTTTAACATGGTAATTTTTTTAAATTAGCAACTTGACAGCTTTAATGAGTACATCTCCACAACAAAAATAAGTACAGATCGTACTTTGTTTAAGGTGGGGAAGCACCAAGAGTACTAGAGAGGAACGGGGAAAAAAATCCCAACATTAATTTCCCACTATGAGTTTCCAATTCAAAGTGTCTGAAAGCTTTGCAATGATTTCATGAAAAAGTATTGTAATTTAGTTCACACAACTCTCTGTAGATGTAAAATACTAGCTGTACAGTCCACTGACAAGAGAAACTTGGCCTCTGGCACATACCTCTTCCTGGGAGCCACAGTGGAAGTATGTCCCTGGCTGTGGTCCAGTGAAGGGACTGGGGGTACCAGTTGCTCCAGCTGTTCAGGGTTTTGGTAAGAAAAGTGTCTCTTTTAGATTGAACTTCAGCAAATTATGCAAAGAATGAAAATGAAATCTGAGGAGGAGTTACCTCTTGTCTTTGTTAATGTATTAACATACCCATCCATCAAGCTCCATCAAATTTTAGACCTTAAGGCTGTTGTATACAATTCCCAGTTTCAGTTTCACCTAATGCCCTTTAGTTTAGTATTAATTATATTGGTATTATCTTGTGTGTTCATACCTTGATATCAATGCCCAACTACCCCCACATTGCAATTATAATGCATTTTTTTATTTGGTTTTACTACATCACTGGGCTGTTTAAGTTGATATTTTCCATGTCATGAGTCTGTCTGAGATATTGCCACTCTGTTCCAAGGACTTCTGAGAGTTTAAGGGAAGACTGTCTCTGTATTATATCTTGGTGAACTTTTTCTTTCTAAAGTGCTTGCATTCCCACAAGAGAAGGGGAAAAGGCTTGAAATTTGACAGGAGGGGCCTCCCTTGCAGAAATACACCATGTGTTGCATCCAGGATAATCTGTCCAAATTTGGCCAAGTTATAAACCTTTGAAAAATGATTTGTAGGCTGCTGGCAGCAAAGAACTCTGACCATGCAGAGCGTGTCTCCCTGTGAAAGCAAGGACTGAACACACACTTCCCTGCAATCATGGGCACAGGATATGCTGGGGTCATCATAGGTCTCTCTGGGTGTTTCCTGCCTTCTTTCAGTACTCACCACACTTCTCTCCATTTGCTGACTCTGAGACATTGAGGGAGAAGGATGTGTGGAGGGGGGAGCCCAAGAGACCTGGGTGAACAAGAGAGAAAACCAGCAAGTTGGCAAAGGGCTGAGAGAAATGAGCAGGGAGGAGAAGACAAGCCTGAAACAGTGACAGGCTGAAGACAATATGGGAAGAAAGGAAGGAAGGAAAGAAGGAAGAAAGGAAAGAAGAAAGGAAAGGAAGAAAGGAAGAAAGGAAAGAAGGAAAGAAAGAAAAAGAAAGAAAGAAAGAAAGAAAGAAAGAAAGAAAGAAAGAAAGAAAGAAAGAAAGAAAGAAAGAAAGAAAGAAAGAAAGAAAGAAAGAAAGAAAAAGAAAAAGAAAAAGAAAAAGAAAAAGAAAAAGAAAAAGAAAAAGAAAAAGAAAAAGAAAAAGAAAAAGAAAAAGAAAAAGAAAAAAGAAAAAGAAAAAGAAAAAGAAAAAGAAAAAGAAAAAGAAAAAGAAAAAGAAAAAGAAAAAGAAAAAGAAAAAGAAAAAGAAAAAAGGCTGGAGAGAGTCAGGCAGAAAGAAGGCTGCTGCCCTGGTGTGGTGTTGGTAAGAGACCCCCAAACTCTCATGCTACCAGCAATGGTTTGCAGAACACACTGGACAGGCATCACCTCTCCAGCAGCATGAGCTCTTGAAGCATGCAACAACCTTTCATTGCTTTCTACCAGCACTCATGGCAGGAGTCTGCACCGGAAAACAAGAGGTCTCATTCATCCTGGCCAACACGGATAGACCATGCTCTAGGATGCCATTCTGTCTGCTTCTTCCTTTCTTGATTGAGGAATACTGATGCACAAAATGGCCTGAAAGAACATCTATTCAGGCCATAAAGTCAAGCTTTTCAGTGGGGTAGAAAATGCTGGAAATACAGTTGCTGTGCAACCATAGGCCTGAAACTTAATTAGTGCACACACCTTAGGAACCAATCATTACTTACATGATCACATGCCACTTTTTCCCCCACAAGTTACAAAAGATTAATTGGCTGAGCAATCCTGAGCATGTTTTATACAGATTCCTTGGACCTCAGCCCAGTTGTTACCCAAGAGAGGTATGCACAGAGCACTCAGCCATGTTCTATCAGACTGACCTGCGCAGATCACAAAGGGAAGGGTTTATCCCACCACACACATTTCAATGCCAATCAGACAGTTTCTGGTAAAAGGCTGTGCTGTATAAGGGGTTGTCTTTTGTTATGTTTTCTGAGGGGTCTGTGAGGTCGTAGGCAGATTTGTTGTCCCAACAAACCTCCCTGAAAGCAGTTTTTGGTTCTCTTGCCATGAGAAGACCCTGGAGCTGCAGCTGGGAGCTATTTGGCTGGTGTCCCTGACTGCTCCGGTTGCCATACCAGCAACAGGTAAAGATTTGGTCAGAAGAGGGGCTGATCCCACAGTATTCCACTAAATCCTCAGCCAAGGGTTTGCCAGCAGCAGCTGGTGAACTTGGCATGACCTAAAGGGATGTCTGCAGAACCAGCATAGTTGGTACAGGTTACTACACCCACGGTGCAGCATGTACTGAAGCAGATTCTGCGTTACTACTTAGCACGCATCTAGGTCAATCTTTCATGTGCTGTAGTATACAATGTAAGTGCACCTAGAGGTGAATGAAGTCCTGGAACTGGCAGATAAGAAGCTAAGCTCTGATGTGCAGGGGATAGGATGGGTCCTTCCCCATGGATACTAATCTAACTTGGGCTCTCCAGTATTTGCATCACTAACCATAGTCACTTAATTCAGGTTTCCCCGAATCTTCTGAAGGTCTTTCTTGCTTGCTCATGGTTGAGAACAGCTTGTTATCAGATAGCATCCCTGTGTGAATGCAAGCATGGTCACCAGACCCTGCTTACTCAAAAAGGGTATGTGCTGTGAAGATGTCAAATTCTCAGCTCTCTGGTTTCAGGTTTTCCATTACTCAAATGCCCAGGTGTCAGCCAGATTAAAATAAATAAATACATATATTCACTTGTACCTCTCCTACAATCTCAGCCAGGTCCTGAGATTCCTATTGCAACCCATCCTCACATTGCTCCTGCTCCTATTTTGTGGGAGGTAAACCTTAATCTGCTCTTTCTCCCAGGAGCTGCTTTACCCATGTGTTCTGCTTCCTACTGCTGCTGCATCATCACTTACAAATCATGTTACTGATGCTTATCTTGGCCACAGGCTGCATCCCTTTTCCTTCCCCCTTTTCAGCCTCGCATCCAAAAGCAGGGGAAGAAGCATAGCCAATGCTGCTCTGCATTCCAGGTCTCAACCTGACCTCCCACGCTCATTTGCTCTTTTCTTACTCTACTCCTGAAGTAAATGGTGTACAAAAGATAAAAGTCATCTTCTCTTTTGTCAAGTAAGTAAGAAAAGGTATTTTCAACAGCTCAACCTGGAGATGTCTTCTTTTTCACTCCCTTGGCAACTTGTCCCATGATTGACTGGTTTCATCCAAGCTTGGCCGTGGGACACCTGAAAGGACAATTAACTTCCCACAAAAGTCATCCCTCCACCCTCCCCCATAACTGGGGACAAGAGTGACCACACTTCAAATGTCTGCAAGATTTTTTTACTCATGTTTGATCCTTACAGCTGATTTCTTTACCATTGAATGAAATAACACCCAGTGTGCTGTCAAAACAATGTGAACAAGAAAGGCTCTATGGAGGAAGGGAAAATTATGGAGATACATGTGCAGGAAACAGAAAACCTTCATGTAATGTAATTTTAAGCCTTTCAGAGACACAAATGCCAAGGCACTGCATTCTTCATTATTTAGCTGGTGGTATTTCTGGATGGAAAGAACCTGCACCTGCATTATCAGTGATGAGACAGATCATCACAAGTTTTTAAAATAAATCTCTCACTCTCTCTGTCACATTCTTCTGAAATGGTGCATAACTTTGAAGCATTTGTTTCTCTGGGAACATGAGGTACCGCCAGAAAACTACTCAGATCATTTATTGCTCCTGAATATTTAGAAATCGTTAACCTTTACCCACTCCACCCAAGGAAACACTGGGAGAGGCTGTAGCATTTTTTTAACTCTTTCACTTCTACTCCTCCTTTTAACCAGTCATTCTGTGGCATATCTGCTTATGACCAGGCAGCTTTACATGCATTTTATGATCTGGGTTATTCAACAGAGGTATAAGGACAAGGAAGACACAGTTTTGCTGAGAGGCAGAGTGAACTGTGTTGAAGGCTGTTTCCACTCCGTAAAGCATTAACATATCCAGATGTTACCAGAAATGGTGAATAGGTTCAGTTAAAATGCACAACAGATGCGATCTTTGCCCTAAAGTCATTTAGGGTCAAAAGCCAAACCTATTCCCTCTTCTGCTATTTCATATGAAATTAGAAATGGAAATAATAAAACATATCAAGAGGTTGTTTTCGCTCTATTCCTAACAGACAAAACCCATAGACAGATTTAAGCCCCAAAAAATCCATATAGAGTTAAACTTTCCCACTGGGTGATGAGGAGTGGAAGACAAAAGCAGACTGGGTGAATAGCTCGTTATTTCCTGGACTTAGGTCTGAAGATCATTTCCAGATGCACCCAATTCCCGGCACCACACAGCTGGATCCCACTTGCCTCATGCCCAGTGTGAAGTGGTACTTTGGGCAGCTCAGCCACAGGATCCTGGCTGCAGCCTGCAGAGGGGTAGAGGTCGACATTTGCTCTTCAGTCCTGCCCTCAGGCCACATCAGGACCAAGCCAAAGGCAAGATCCTGTCTCTCTTTCATCCCCTACATAAGTTATTAGGAAGAGAAGAGCAGTGTATTCTTGGGGAGTACATGGTTTTGAGAGGGAATTGGTATTAATAATATTGTTGGCAAAATAGCATTATTATTCCAATTTTTTTCAGGGTGTGATTTCAAACAATGGGTAAATGGGCCAGGTGAAACCCTTGGGATGCTGTTTCGTGTTGGGTAAAACTTTTTGTGAACTAAGCTTGAAATCTAGCAAACAGTTTCAGCCAAAGACAAAGAGGGTAATTCTGAGAAATTGCAGTCAATGCAGAGTGATGATTTCAAAGGGAAATAGCTCAACTTTTCAGTTTGAAACATTTGTTTTTGTTTTGAGGTTTTCCTGCCTGTAATAAATAAAAAGGGGTGAAAAGTTTAAATGCAAAAATGAAGTGTTTTGTTTCAGGTTGAACCAAACACTTTGCTTGATCCAAACTGGAATTTTAGGGTTTTATTGTTTTACCAAGAAAATACAGTTTAATTTCCTGTCAACCCAAAATATTTTTGCAATTGTAGCCTTTCTGTGCTGAATTCAAAAGCCAGTTATTCCTACTGCTCTTTAGGAAAAATTCTTGGGAATTAATATTTTTCTGGGAACTGAGGTGAAGTTTCATGGAACAGTGCGTGGCAGGAGGGAGAAGGTGATGAGGGAGCAGAGCTGAAAATGAAAACTAGCAATTGATGAAGGTCCAACTAGCACTGTAAGTATGGGATTATGACTGAGTAGGTCTTGAAGCCACCCTGAATAGTTACTGTTTTCCATCAGGACAGCAGCTATGGGGCTGGGCTTCTTTGGCACAGCCCAGCTGTCGGCCAGCTGAGCACTGCTGCTCTGCTCATTATGCCCTGTACGCAAGAACCTGCTGCTGCTTGTGGCCCTGCTGCCACCAGCACCTAGCCTGTTTCCCTGACCCATTCCCAACTTTAGCTCTGCACCCAATGTAACATGTTTTCCTACCGACCATGTGGGTCTGACCCCCAGAAAACAGGGTGGCTGCATTTGGACTGCAGGCTATGTGGAGTGCATATGTGTGTTGGTATGTGGGAAACAACTGTACGTTCTGCTTTATCGTTTTAGTTGGCCTGATTGGCAGATATAAAGCGAACATTTTCACATTAATATCTATTGGGGCAGAAGTCCCTTCAGCTTGTATCTCTGCAGGAGTGGTACAGCTCAATGCAGCTGTCCCAAAAAGGAAGTGTCACAATCTCTCACCACAAGTGATAAAGTGAGTAAAGGTATTGGTGGCACCAACTGTAGCCAGATCCTCTGGAGAGCTGAGGATAAATACTTTTAAGCAAAAGCCTGACTGTGGGACTGCACTGCAGCTCAAATGTGTTTCAGAGCTCACTTTCAACTGATGAAGTATTTGGGATTATGCATTACCCTGTAGGGCACAAAGAATGGCATACTTCTCAAGTGAATTCAGCCAGCGGCATTGTAATTACGCTAATTACACCGTGGCCTTCAGTTAGGGGAACAAGTTGCTGCTATGCTTGCGTGCATTATGCAGCACTGTAATATGTGCCACGGTATTTCTGAGTGTGTGTAACCCATATTTTCCTCTTCCTATACTTCTCCATGATGGTCCAAAGGTAGAAATATTACTACCTCCATATGCTCCTTCTCATTTATTTTACCCTGGTCAGATTGTCATCTGGACCTGGGAAGGAAAGGGATAATTTTTTGAGCCTTACCTCTAGTAGCAAGAGTCCCTCTCTGTGTGTGTGTGTGTCTGTTTCACACAAGATCCTATCTACCAGAGGAGCTAGGGCCATCCTGCTCCATGGGTAATGTCCCCACTACATTAGCCAAGAGGAACCTTTCCCCCACCTGAGGCTGAGCTTGTCTCAATTGGAAGCCAGACTCTAGCTATCTCACAAATTACCATGTTAAAGAAATCTTTACAGAGTGAGGTGTTGGTAAACAAGAGTTTGCTGCTCCTATGATTCACTACCTTCTTACGCACCTTAAGAGCAGATTTCTCAAACCTCTTGGGAACCACAGACATGGTGGAACCAGTGCCCTCCTGAAGGCATCCCCCCAAAGCATGTGAGGCTGCAGACAGCATTTTATGTGGCAGCAGAGGTCAGGGGAAAAATACATGTGACTCTTTGTCAAGGTGGGGGAGGGATCCTCAGGAGGTCCTGAGCAGGGTCCAAAGCACGTTAGGTAGCTGTCCTGTGAGAGCCTTGCAGGAGTGGCCACAGCTGCAGCAGAGAGGAGGGAAGGCAGCCAAGCACCGCTGGGCAGGCGGGCAGGGCGGGTGCGTGGGCAGGGAAGGGCGAGGCAGGCAGGCTGAGCTTCCAGACGAGCCTGGCCCGAGGCTTTCTCAGGGAACTCCAGCAAGCCTCTCACATTCGATGTGCTCTGGTTTTCCTCTCCAGCAAAGGAGAAGACCTAGTGCTCTTCCTTTCACCATTGGCATCATGAAGCTTCAACCCATGCAGGTCCTGCTGTAAACCCCCTAATCACGTAAATGCACAGTGACGTGCAATTGGCTCCTAAAACCACAGTGTGCTCGTGCTGGAGAGGGAAGCCCTGAGAATATATACTCTGTCTGTACAGCTTCACCTTGCATCTCTGTGCTAAAGCAAGCAGCACATGATGGTCTCTGGTTCTTGAAAGCGATATAGTCACATCAGTGTGGCACTGAGCCTAGCTAATTAGCCTTTCTTGGCAGGTCTAATTAGCCTGGGCAGGGAGCCACACTGATAGAGTTGTACTTTCATGGGTTCCAGCTCTTGCTTGGTCCCAGTCGGTGCATGTATCTGCATCGTATACGTGCCATGGTGCAGACATCTCACCAATGCTTCCTGGGAGCCCAGGACCCTGGTGGCAAAACCTATGGAAAGAGCAGCTGAGGACTGAGGAGAACAGCTGGATCTGGCAGCCTGAAATGTTGCTTCTTTTTTTCTGAGACAAATTTTTGGAAGAAAAGAGAAAATAAAAAAGTCATGCAGACTTTTCTCTGCTTTTTTGACTTGCTGCAATGATTTCTGAAAATAGCCCATGCCCTGGGGTCCCAGATGAGTTCAGACACTTGTGCGCTGCTCAAACCCTTTGTGAGATGGAGAAGTGTCTCTGAGATCAGGGTCTCTCAGTAGATGGCAATCCTAATAATAATGTGAGTCTGTGCATTCCCTTCCCATCCCTTACTATAGGCTTTGTCCATTTTTTGGACTGAGAATTAGACGGGTCTCCATTTGTTATCAGCTAAGACTTAGTCTTGTTTTGGCTGTAACTGCTGCTGTGGCACAGTCGAGATGGTCTCTGTGTGATCCTAGTGTTCATTCTAACTCAAGGAGGGCAAAAACCAAGGGTGAGAAATGAAAGCTGGGTCCCCCTGCGGCAAGGCTCAACACTGGGGACAGCTGGAGGAAAAAATACTAGAATCAGTTGACAGAGAAATGAAGCGGTAGAGACAAAGATGCGGCAAAGATGGGGCTAGCAGCGGAGGCAGGGATCCAGATGGCCACCCTCCTAGATCAACATTGCAGACATGAGAATTGAAAGGAGAAACTGTCACAAAAGTAAACAGCATAAGAGAGAGGGACGTACTGTAATGCTTGGACTGGCTGTTGTCCAGGTGTCCACCCTCTTATCACACAACACACTCAGACATAGGATCAGGTCCCAAGCATCTGTGCGCAAAGCACCTAATGGGTGTTTGCAGGATGAGCTGAGAGGGAGGCTAGGGCAGTGCAAGGGAGAGGGGTGGGAAGGAGGCTTTCAAGCACGTGGCAGGCTGCCTGGCCAACACAGCATGTGGTAAGGAGGAAAGACATGAAACAAAAGCCTTCCTGCAGGAGCAGAGGGAAAAGACCCACTGCTGACAGAAATGAAACAACATAGCCTGCTGTGGAGGCCAGAGCTCCTGGGGCAGGCTGGGCCAATAGTTGTAAAAACAGTTTTGAAGTAGGAAATGTAACATGACTACAAATTGCCTAGCTTCCCCCGTCCAATCCCCACCTCCCACCACATGTAACAGGACACCAAACAGCATGGCAGTGAGTTGGCAGAGCTACAGGCAGGTCCCGCCTGCACTGGCGTGGGGCACCCACCGGAGAGCTTGGCGACCCCACCCCTCCATCTCTTCCCAATACACACAACTGCCCCAAATAGAAATATTCCCATCACCAACATTGCCCTCTCCCTGGCCCTGGGGAAGCTGGATTTTTTTGGAGGCTATCTGCCAAAACCAACAATAATACTGTACCATTAATTCCTGCCAGGGCCCTACTCACAATGGCTAAACTGGACAGATAATTTACAACTGATATATCTGTTATGGAGACAGGACACAGGCATTTTTACCAACAGGTCATCTAAGCCCCAGAACAGAGTCAAAACACATGGTGAAAAATACGTTTTCCTTCTGTTTCCACGCTGGCTGTGACACAGCTTTTGGCTGGGCAGCACAATGGTAGAGAACTGCAAGTTTTGTAGTTACAGCTCTGGTATTGCTTAATCTTCGTCTTCTGTTTCAGTGGGTCTTTTTACCAAAATATTTGCTGTGAATGGGCAGCAAAGGAAAAAAAGTTGACTGGAAAGGGTTTCTGCTGCACTGTTTACAAACTTTGCACTTTCTTCAGAGCCACAGAAGTTAGAGATGGAAAAGTCATATTAAGTCATAAAGGCTGAACTTTTCCAAGGCTTTTAAATAACTTATCACTCTGACAAATTACCAGAGAAGTTTCCAGGGAAATTCTGTGTGGCACTTTCAGATTTTGCGGCCCACCAAAGTCTTTTCCATGCCGTCCCCACAGCAGCTACAGTTAAGAAATCAGGCAATGAACTGTGACTGCTGAAGTGGTCTCAGCCTCCTGCTGCTGACTGCTCTGGGAAAAAGCAGGTGCTGAGAGATGGAAACATAGGAGAAGTGGAAGTAACTTAGGTTGGTCTTCTCCGCATCTATCAAAGCTTGTTGAGGCTTTAATGTCCACATAAAAAGTGACCTTTGGTGTCGTGCAAGGCCATCAGAGGTCTAATTCTAGGCTGAAATCACTCAAGGCCAGGTTTGCAAAGGAAATTGGACGTATACATAAGCAGGTAGGACTTGAGGAAGACTTGTAAAAATGCCCATCAGACTAGACACTCAACTGTCATTAAAATGCAGAGGAGGCACACAGGGGAAGCAAAAGCAATGCAGCTTGTATTTTCTACAGTAGAACAATTCAGAAGCTGTTTAGTAGCTTTTTATCATTTTCTCCTTCCTCTTAAATTTATTCTTCTTCATTCCTTCTTTCCCGGGATTTCCTCTCCCTCAAAGACCACTTCTATTTTCTTCACAGCACTTTGTTTTGACATGGAAGTTTACTGTTCATTGAAATAGAACAAAGACACTGTCGACTCAATCTTGCCTGGCATTTCTAACATCACTATTTTGGAGAGTAGTGCTGCACAGCTGATGAGATTGATCTGTATTTGTTGATTCTGTGAGCTGTTTAGACACCACCTCAGACGACAAAGGTACAGTCAGGCCTCTGTTGTCATGGTCTTGGGAAAGGCTATGCTCACGGGAATCTTCGAGCTGAAGTGTTAGTCAGCTAACATGGGATGCGTTTTGCCTGACCTTGGGTGTCAGAGTGACATTGAGGCGAGGCTGGATGTTCTGTTTCAGTGGAGTTACCTATCTCTACAGGTAACTCCATTGGAGACTTTGTATATTTAGACTTCTTTGACAAAATGAACTTACTTTTTCAGAGGAAACATCCCTTTCAACTCGGTCCCTCTTTTATATTTAGCTCTTACATATCAAAAAGCACATGATGAACAGATGCACCTAAGGAAAGGTGAAATGTGTTGATACTACTGGAAGGAAACAATATTAGTATTCTCGAACTACACCTATGTGAGAATTGAAATTTTCTACTCAGTGCCTGTATGGGGAAGTCACTTGTGACATGTAGTTCTTTCGTAGCATCCTATCCCTCTGCAACCTTGGAAGGAGCCAGTCATGGAACTGTCAGACTTGTCTTACTACTGGGACAGGAGAACCTGAACACAGATTTCACAAGCAAGTGAGGGATGGTGTAATGAGTCCACAACAGCTCAGTGCCCCGTGTTATGAGAGGACGATATTAATCCCAAGGAAACATGGCATCTTTTTTCTCATCTTGCTCTTGGTGTAGAGGGCAAAGTCCTGGCCCAGCAGTGTGGTCACCAACTCACAGAAATGACTTCCCTCTGTCCCTGCTTCATCTGTGCTGCCTGTTCCTTGAGCAGCGTGAGAGGAGAGAAGCCACTGCCCTCGCTATGTCCCAAACTGCTTTTGTACCATCAACTTGCTGACATGAACCCCTAAATGAGGGCCCTGGAGGAAAATGCTTCTTCTGACTCACTTTGTTCAGAGGACTGTGGTTTAGCAGGTCAGAGAAACTAATGTGGTGGGATAGAGAGTATCGAAGGAAGAACGGAAGATAAAGGGCAAGTGGGTACAAATTATTTCATTATGAACTTTCCATGAAATAGCAAGGGTAGAGCTGGGGATGGGAGGATATTAATTTATAGCAGAATGTTGTTATTGCAGCCCTTCTTCAACCAGTCATGTTACAGGAAGATAAATAAAACCCAAGCCAAATCTTTCCCTAGGCTAAGCCCACTAGCTTGTAGATTTATGTGCAACTTATATCCAGTCTAATAATTCCACTGTGTGACTGACCAAAGGTCTTCCCTTGCAGGGTAGGATGTTGTTAAAGGCGCCAATATTCAGAACTTTAGCACAGCAGGACACTGCCTGATGAGGTCGTTAGTAAATTTCAGTGGCCAAAAGCAACTTGTTGATCTCTGTGAACGCATGGCTTGCAGCACTGGATATGGGGCTATTTCACAGTACAGCAAACATGAGGCTTTTTTTGTCAGTCACCAGAAAAGCCAGGCTCTGTTTGTTTGGCTAGAAAGTGCTTACACTAGCTTATTTTTTTTCCTCTGAAACTGAACTTTCCTAACTCTGTATGGGAGGGCTTTTTTCCAGGCTTTTTAAAGTAATATCAGTATTATGGCTAATGAGGCAGTGGAAAGCAAGCTGGTCCATTCACTGTAGCTAATGACTCCATTCCCGTGAGCCTAATCAAAGATTTGTACATTTAATTGCTGTCAAGTCAGCTCTAGCCACCTGCCATTTCTGCCACACCTGAGCTCCCTTCTTCGTGGCCTGCGATTCTAAATGAATCCATCTCTTTTTCTAAGGGAAGGAAAACAGAGCTGCCAAGCAACTCTGAAATGGTGCTTTACCCATAGAGCAAAGATCAAACAGTCTGCTTTGTCACTGAGCAATATATGTGTTAACTGACTGTGGCACAGATTTTTCAAAAATTTATTAGTCTCATATTGGAGGTTGAGGATGTGAGAAATACACTGTTGTCTGGACATGTCCTGGACTTGAAACAGACTTCTGTCAGAGGCGAAAGTGATTTTTGTTGGCTCACCACTGAACAAAGTTGAACTACATTTATTTTTGGTTTTCTCTGATGGAAAGTAACACTGAAGCCATTATTCCACTTCTGCAGTGGACTGATGCAGTATTTTGACCAACCTTTGTCCTCAGCATCACGATTCCTAAACATCCTGCCTTCTCCATAGGGAATTCATGCAGGAAATGTTTTGGGGCCCTGTTCACTTGAATGTAAGAGATAACTCCTGTTCATTGTTCCAGGGGAAAAAAAAAAGAAAAAAAGAAAAAAAAAAAAAGGGAAAAAACCCCAGTTGTTTCTAGCATATTGTGAAAAAAAATGTTCTTCATGATCCTAGGCAGATCAGCTTACCTCAGTCCAGGTAAATGTGACTCCTAAGAGTCATGTATCTAGTGCCATGTATTTCTTCAAACATATTTCCAGATACATTTTTGAAGTTGTTAGGAAATATACAGTCTATGAAGTCACACTGAAACAGTATTGGTTTTTAATTAACTGTTCATTTTTTAGCCTGGTTTCCTAGTGAAACGAGAATTATGTGATCATGCGTTGTCATCAGTCTCTCTGGTCATCCCTCACCAACTGTTTTTCTATTCTTGGCCAAACTGAACCCTGGATAAAAAAGGAAAACAAACGTGAGAGAGCAATGTTACTGTTTCAAGAACATAAGTACCCAGGTGGAGGTGCAAAAGTCCACAAATATTTCCTATGAATGGCCCAAGTAGAGGAAGTCTGGCAAATGAATTCATATGTTGTCAGCAAAAGAAGAGAGATGATACGGGTGCCCCAGCCACAGCAACAAATTTAGTTGAAGATGACCATAAACCACAAAACACAGATTTGTGGAATATGAGGCATCACTGATACTTATTCTCACATAACTACTTCATTTCCTTCCTCTACCCATCACAGAAAGCAAAGATATGTAAGATCTATGAATGGATTCAATGAGATTTTTGCGAGCAGCTTGGTCCAAATGCAACCTGACAGTTTTTTCCCCCATTGTGATGATGTGGAAAGGCTTTATAATAGCTTTTAATGCAATTTACTCCAACTTTAGGAGCTCTTCCTCTGCCAGAAGAGTTTAATTGGCCATGAAGTCCTGTGAGTTTTTGCATTGTGAGTTGACAGATGCACAGATTAATTTACCAGGAAAACCAAAGAATAAATTAAAGGGTCTGAAAACGAGTGAAGGGTCTGTAGCTATTTGTATCAGTCTGAGAGCTTAGAGATAAATTCTGATGCTCATTTTGCTATATGGCTAACCACTATTTTACTTCACTGCAATGCAAACCTAAAGAGAACTTAACTTTTTGACCATTTCTGTGATAATATGTTTAAAATTTCTGCTCAGAGTATCCTACAATGTCTTCAGGGAAAAAAAAGCTTCCCTGTGGGAAGGCATCTTTTCCTTTCCTCTGAGCTGTCAGGTAACAGAGATTCACATACGCATGGAGGTGAAACAGATGCAAAGGTTGTCTAGAGTGCTACCAGGATAAATTCTGTAATGCCTGACACCTAGGTTAGCCATGTGAACCACTTTATAAGGATATAAACTCCTGGGTTTCTATGCTTTCATGTATTACTGAAACAGACCAGAAAAGGGAGAGGTCAGCAACTCTTTCCATCAATGGCTGAAGCATCTTACTAGACATGGGAGAACTACGTTGTGCAAGTGCAAGTCCATGCACTACCTAAAAAGGTTTCAAAAGATGTCTCATTTTTCAAGGAGAATAATAAATGTGAGGCTGGGGATTCTTGCACCTCACCTCCATTTCTTCACACATAGAATGCTCAAAGCAGTCTCTTATCTTGATGGTTTAAACCTTTCTTTATAAAGGAGGAACTGGGAGTTCAATTTATTTTTGCTTGGCTACATTCAGAGTGAGATTTCTAGCTAGTTAGCTAAAGCATGTAAGAAGGGGATAAGGTAAGTGGTGCTTTTCCTTCAGTGGCACTCTGAGCAGCTGTCTCTGAATCTTGCATGGGTTCCAGCCTGAGCAGCCTAGAGAAGGATGTTCAGAGTGTGCCTCACTGGGTCAGCAATCCTGGGGAAATATCAGAGGAACCTCTATCTCTTGGCTGCCAGTTGGGTTTATGTTGAGTGAGGTGTGGAGATGTTCCAGCAGCTGCTTTGCTTTTGCCTGAACCTCTCTGGAGTTTGCCTCCATGTATCCACATGCTAACAAGGAGCCTGGCTCCCTGCTGCTGATTCAATGGTTCCCAGGAATGCTACCAAAGGTGGAACTGAGCCATGACATGGACCACTGAAGTTCCTCCTAGTGTGTGCAAGGCCATAGTGTTTGCAATGCTACTGCAATGTAATAATGACAGCATTTATGAGGAGGCATCTTTTCACATACTCAGTTGCAGGACAGAGGTCTTTGACCTTTCTCAGAACTGTCTTGCAAAACCTATTACCACAAGACCTTTGTGGGATTCATGGAAGGGCTAGACAGTGATCTTGTGTAATTGGGAGCCCTCCAGTCTGCTTCTTTTCATCTGTATGTGCAGTGTGTAGGTGTGGAGCTATTCAGGACTTTGAGATGAGTGAGGTAGTATTCATAGGAGGAGCTTCCCAAATTACAGAGGGTGCACATAGAGCTGAACAGAGACTGTAAGTAGATTCAGGCCCTTCTCCTTTTCCGCAAGTCACATCAACTCCAGTCATTAATTAATGTACTAAAGGCAGAACACAGCTTCACCATGGCCTCTCTGGGAAGGTCTGAGCACTGGGAAAGAGGTCATGCCAACCACACCTGGGTTATGGGTGAGGATCTGTTGCTTTCTACAGCAAATCTGTCCATAGAGTCTCATTCTTGCTTGCTTTTATCTTCATAAAGGACTCATAACTGGGAATACAGAATATGTAAATACCCTGAGCTAGCAGTGAAGAAAACCTTGACAGAAGAAAATATAAAAGGGCCTAAATGAACTTCTGCCTTGCCTGTTGCGGAGATAGCTGCCTTTGGATGCAGGTTCCCTTTAGGAATGCTCCTGGACCAGGGGAGCCAGAGAGCTGACTCAAAGTTGCCAAAAATCACCCCAGATATGCTCAGCCTATCTGATACTCATGAATAGAGAGAACTCTCAGAAGCTGACTAGGGCATTCAGAAGAAATTGGGGTGGCCTTCTTCCCCTACTGGGTCCCTGGTCAGTTGGACACATTCTCCTCTGCTTGTCCAAAACAGTGTAGGACCAACTGCACAAAAAGGTAATACAGCTCCAGTGGGTCATCTGAGCCAGGAGTGTCAATAGTGACCTGTGAGGATGAGAAAAATCAGGAGCAAACACCAATGATATGTTGGACTGTGCCTTATCCTCACTTGGACTCTGATACACCACTCTGCAAATCCTTTCCCCCTGCAATCTGCAGACATGGGGATTTTTCTGCTGAATAATTACCAGCCCTTTAAAACATTATATATACTGGCTCAGTTCTTTGTGAGTACTTTTGTTATTCCTTTTGCCGCTCTGGCTGTGTTTGTCTTTCACTTGACACCATTGTCGGTGCTGAAGACAAATATGCATTTGATTTCTTCCTTAGTGTACACATAACTTACAATTGGAAAGCCTGGAAAATCTGCAGGATAACCTCATAGGTAGCTAAATCCTTTCAAAATGGCAATGAAAACACAATCTCCTAATCAGGAGGGATAGTGTACTTTCAAATGTAGCCCAAAAATGCTTTCTTGGATAATAATACAGTACCGTGGTTTTTGTTCAACTCTCAGCCAGGGCTTCAGATTTCTCCCTGGGGTCCAGAAGTTGGAAATCACAAGCCACTTGGCATAATTTCATAAAGACCTCAAAGTATAGCTCCATTCTCTCTAACTACAGGAGTATATCCTCACATTCAGCTGTTTCTGAATCACTACCTGAAGCACTGCAGGAAATCGATGAGGGAACAACAGGGCAACCAGCTAGTGGATGGCAAAAAACAGGGATCTTCAGCATAGAGACGACTGGAACCACAGCTTTCCTTAATTGGAGTTGAAAAGAATGTATTATCAAGAGCGAGGATCCTTAGAACATAAAGGTAACATTATTAGCTCTTCTACAGCGGCATTTAAATGGTAATTTAACCTTTGCCTGAGAGAATAGATTAAAGGAAGAACTCAGAGCAGTCTTGTCTTTATTTTCTTCTGTTACTCCTGTCTCATGCATTTGCATTTCTCTCTCTGACTGCTCAGAAGCAGAGCTATGGAAATTGAAATCTCCAGGAAGTTAATTTGTCTCTTCCTCCTTTTACCCTGTAATTTAGGTACCTGCCTGCTTTCCTCTTAGGAAAAGAGGAAAATTTCCCTCTAAGGCTGGCAAATGCTGCCACAAATAAGAATGAGGACGGAGCCACAATGGGTGGGATGGGCAGGGCACCTGACAGTCCAGGTCTATTTCCTTAGCTTTCCAGTCTCCTGTCAATATGACAAATAGCTGTTTTTGCTCTTGCTCATGTGGAAAACTTCCACTGAAATTGAAGTTTCTACAAAATCTTAATTTTTCATAACTATCTTCTTTTTCTGGATGTGTTATTCAGGAAAATTAAACTATGTTTTGTTTTGGTATTTTATTTAGAAACATTCCATTATGTGCATTCTGAGACCTGTAGCGGGTATTAAGGGAAAGCTTGCAGACACATTATAGGAAGTATAGGTTGTCTAGGAAGTTCAATCCAATGCGGAAAATGAACAACAGAAGGCAGTGGACTACCAAGACCTTGTCAAGGCACTGAGTGTGACTTCAGTTGAATTGACCTTCAGTGATATGCATTGGCATAAGAATGAAATATTTGGATTTGAAAGTAGTCAAACACTTTCTTTTAGGTAATAACATTGTTATCAATGTTATCAGTTTCGCATTTAGGAAAGTATTTTGGAGGAACTTGAGATTCCTCCAATGATACTAATGCATTAACTTTTCATTCTGATTAGAGACAAAACATATATGGAATTTTTCATGGAGAAAATAATCTGAATTTATCTTCATTATGTAATTTCTCTAACTTTCACCTGTATAAGAACATTTCTCATGAGTAATTTCTCTAACTTTCACCTGTATAAGAACATTTAACACTCACGAAAAAACTTGTGAGAGAACTCTAAGACTCCACAGGAAGCTGCACACAGAGTGTTGTATTGGCCATGTATCTATCTTCAGCCGTTTGCGTTACTGCCACCAAAAGATCTCCTGTGATTAGTAAGAGGCCAGAATTCACAACATACAATATCTTTACCAGAGTGATCAGTGGAGTACACTTATTCAGAGCAATTTCATTTCAACCCTAACACAATGTAACAGGGGAGAAACAGAGTATTTCCCCGTAGGTCATAGAATGATAGGTTGAAAAGGACCTTTAAGATCATTGAGCCGAACCAGACTACTCCCAAACAGACACTATGGCCCACTCAGAGTTTATCAATTTGTCTAGGTGTATCAAATGAGCTCTTATCCAACCAATTCCTACTGATAAGCACCCATTTCTCAAATATTACCAGAATTAAGCAGTGATTCCTCTGAGGGCAATCCAGCAAAGAAGCTAAGTGTGGACTAACCATGTGGATATGCCAGAAGGGCTTCTGAGAGTATTGCATTCAACAGCCTCTGCCTTTCTTCTTCTAGCTCCAATACGAATCACAAGCTGATGCACTCTCTAGATGAGGTTTCAGTCAGTTTGGGACAGATACTGGACATTTTCAATTCCTGCTCTAAAGCTGAAATGATTTTAGGGGGGGAGAATGGAAGTCTTAATAAGACAAATTGGACAACTTTAGCAGTTATTCCACCTCCCACTCCATCCCACAAGTCTTCCAAGTGATAGGATAAAAAATTCATAGAAATGCTAGGAGAATTTAGAGGAGAAATTTACAGATATAAATTTGGAGTGACACATGAACAATACAGAATTATGAAGTACACCCATTGCCCTATTAATACAGTATCTTACCCTGACCTGTTTTGAATGAGTTTCGCAATTAAATGAAGTGAAGCCTTTCCTATCTAATCTGCTGTTTTCATGCCTTGAATATGGCTACCAATCTGTATCAGGGTGGTATTTTCTGGTTATACAGAATAATACCATCAGGCTTTATTTTACTAATTCAGTGACAGTTCTTTGCTGAGAATTTTTTACTTTGTATGTCCGTGTTTCTCAGAGGACCAGCAAAGCACACATTTTCCCTGGAAACATACAGGTAGCAGAGACAGCCAATGTCCCTCTGAAGTGAGCTTCTGCTGTCTGGGGGGCTATGCTTTAAGATTTGTGCCTAATGCTGCAAGAGGATTTAGATGCTGTATGCAAAAATATGGATCTCAAATTCTCAGATGTGTTGCCACTGGGTGCTGGTGGCACCTGCCATCCCCAGCAACCTTTGTGCTCAAGTAAATTTTCCCAGATGCGTCAGGATCTGCTTTTGCACACAGGAGCACATCAACCTTTCAAGAACACCTTGTTCAGAAAAAGGAGAAATAGGCCTTGGGGAAGGGACACAAGTGAAGAAACATGAAGAGAAGCTGCAGACAATGGGGCAGAGCCATTCACGTATGAATCTGAGACTGAGTAGAGCAAAAGGAACTGCCTCCTGAAATGAAAGCCAATGATGTGGTCAAAGGGAAAAGACCGGTAACAAAGAAGGGGGACACTGAAGCAGTCTGTAACACATAGTTTGAGTCTTATATCTGATTTCAGCCATTATTTAATCAAATGGGACCAACATATCTCCAGCACAGCTCTGCCTGCATATACTCAGTAAGGGACCTGTCTTGACTACAGCGGTATCACCTCAGGATATACCTTGGTCGTCCTTTCTAGTCCTGTGTTGTCTGACTTCCAACCCAACTTGCTAGTAAGAGTAGCACTATTTATTTATTTACTGATTTGGTGGTGTGGTTTTACTGAGGTGGTATGGGCTCAGCACAACCAGTAGTGATGGCAGGTTTATGTGTGTTGGCTCTCCCCTCCTAGTCAGCCCTGCAGGTCAGTCCAGTCAGGGCCTAGGGGGTATGGGCTTGGTTTCCTCCACTGCCTGAGGAATCAAGGTATTTAGTTATGCTCTAAATGTTGAGGTAATGGACAGGAGGATGATGTGGGTGTGAACCCCACCTTCTCTGTTAGATGTTGTTTGGGAGAGATTTTAAAGGGTTTAAATGACCAACTCAAGAAAAAAAAATTAGAACTGTGGTTTCTAAGTGGAAGGAAACATACCCAGACAAGAATAAAGTACTCAAGTCCTTATCAGAAACAGGATTTGAGACCCAGTTTTCTATATGGCATATTCTATTAGTGAGATAAAGTGTCTCCCCATGCAACTTGCTGGCAATTGTCCTTTTATCCCCATTCACAGGCACCCTCAGCATCAACACATGATGCAGGACTGATCTACAGAAACAGAACAACTGTTCTAAGGCAAGCCTTTCCATTATTTTCTGTAGTAAATGAACAAGCTACTGAGACTAGTGTCTGGTTCCTGGTTTGCATCCTTTTGTTTCCAACATACACAAGAAAGATGAAGTAAAGCACCTCCTAAATGCCTACTCTGGCTGCAATAGAAGTGGCATTTATTATGGAGTAAAAATGTCAACATTCACATGTGTGATGCACTTACATGTCTACAGGTAACCGTGATAAAACCAGAGTTAGAGCCAAAGAGATCTGAATAGAAGGAGAAAAATCATTCAGGAAAGCAGGGAAGATTGTTACAGAGAAGGAGTCCTCAGGTTAACTTCTCAGCTCGTTACCTGCATATATTTATAACCCATGGTGGTGAGGAATCACAGGGGGGGTTTATAGATACAGAGGACCTCTGGATATGAAGCAGAGGTGCACCCTGCTGGGTGCACTGCAGGAATCTCACATCTGGCCAGGCTCAAGACAAAGAATACAGGAGAAGATGTAGGGTTAGGTATCACAGAGTTTCAGACCAATGTCAAAGCAAATGGAGATGCTACAGTTACAAGCAAAGGGAAGCCACTTTTAAAAGTCAGTGAGAGGTAGAGATTTCTGAATGCCAGAATATCTACATGGTCAGAGTCTTTATGAATTGCCCAGCAATACTCAGGCGCCTCAAAAGTGCCTTACTACCCATGTGGTTCTTGCTGTAATTAATCCTTGGAGTAAATTCCCTCAGATGAATGGAATTGCAGTGGGGCTGCCCTGTCTGGGTGACTGCCCAGTGGCGCTCCACCCAGCCCTGCATGCTTAGCCTGTTACTCATGTTGTGCCTTGGGACACTGGAGGATTGCAGCCTCCTAGCTCCGCTGCTGCTTTTCTTTTTTCCACATCTTTTTTCTGATCTCCAATCCTAGTGCAGGTCTCTTCTCACCCTGCTCACTCATTTGCCTTCTGCCTCTGCTGCCTTGTTTGCTTGGCCTGCATGTTAGTTCTGTGAGAATGGGCAGGAGTAGCTTCACGCACAGCCTGCTTCTGCTCTGTGCATAAGTTCCCTCAATGCAATTGCATTCTTCCTATTTGCTTGCTTTCCTGAAAAATAACAAAATCTCAGACCTAAAGATTAGTGATCATCCTTCTGCCTCTGGCTTTGCATGTTCTGATACTGTGAAATAATCATACCAAGTGCCATGCATTTTGCAGGAAACCTGCATACCCTTCAAGTTCCAAATCATCCTCCTCCTAAAGACCTGTATTTATTAATTAGGAGTAATCCCTTGTTATTATGAGGAAATACATACAATGTCTTCCACCTCTGCACGTCTGCAGAGAATATTTTACTAAGTATATAACCTTTGGCACCAGAGACCTGCTTTTGGGAGAATTAGATATCAGAACATATTTGTTTGAGCCTTTAGCCCCCAGGATGTTCACCAAGATAAAAGTCACTTTTCAAGGTCATCTCAGACCTCGTGACTTTTAGGCCCACTCCAGAATTTGAAGACTTCCTGGTTAAATAAGGTTTATCATTGTTTGAAAGAATTTGGCCTCTGGCAAGTAAAGGTGAAAAGTCATCTATATTTGAATGTTTTCTGTATACAAGCTTGGATGCTGCCCATGATTTTAAAGTTGTTCACTGTATTTAAAGCCTGAAGAAAGCTGTGAAAGGCACAGGAACTCTCGAGCACAATTAGAAAGCCACCAAGTGTAGCATTAATGAAAAACCAAAGGGGCAGATTCAGTCCCTCTTTATGCAAGGGTCAGTTGGGAATTGCTTTGTTGAAGGCTATGAAGTTAGTCTGGATCTAGCTCTGAAAACAAAGGTCGGAGAACCTGGAGAAGGGAGCAGGCTGTGCCACATTTACATCCCTGCTGACACAGCTGTACAGCAGCATATGTGAAGTTGATATTGGAGGCAAGTCCTGCTTATTTATCCTGTCACCTCCTGTTGTCAGTGGTGTGCTCAGCGGCCAACCTCTGTTTGCATGTAAGCCCAGTGAAAACTGAAGCTGCAAGAGGTCAGATGCTGCTGTCAGTAAGACCAGTACATCGCCTTGGGGTGAGTGAGGCAGATTTTGATCACAGTTGCACAATTTTCCCACTGAAATCACACTACTACCTGCAGAGGTGTGAGAGCCCAGAGTCACAGCGGTGTGACTGAAGTCAGCACCTGACACATGAGAGTTTCTCTGACTCATCCAAGGCAATGCTGATTCTCCAGGTTCCCATTAGTGTACTTTCAAATCAAAATTCATTGAAATGGGCTTAAATAGACACAATCCTACACAATAGACACAATGTGGAGTGACTCCATCTGTTTAAGGAAAGAGACTAGTCAGCTCTGTGGATGAATTTTTTCCTTTCTTTCCCTGTGGGTTTGCAGTGTCTGTGTCCCCTGGGTTACCTTCTGCTAGCACAACTACCAGGACTTGGAAGATATTTGGATGTTTCCAAATCCGTCTGGATACTCTCTGTGATAATAACTTACAGGTGAGACCAGCATGAGGTAGAGCTTTGCCTAGTCTCCTTGTGTCCATAAAGAAGGAGTGGTACAGGTTGCTCCACAATGTAAGTCCTGACAGGCTCTGCAACACAAGCTGTTTCCCAGAAGTGGATTGCCATGGGGCCAGTAGCCCTGTACTCCTGCTCCTTCATGTCAGCACTTTCAATTGACATCATGTTGAATGTGCTTCCAGAAGGCACTGGAGACATGGGAACCTTTGAATGGGATACCGCCACAGCTCCTCCTGCCTCTCAGCCCATGATGGAGCTCTTCTCTCTGAGATGTGGCTGGCAGTGTTCAGAGGCCCTTGCCATGTACAAAGCAGTACCAGGGAGATAGCTATGTGCTGTGCTGAGCCATATTTCAGTTGTGAAGCCAATCTGCAGTGGGTAGATTTGTATGGGGAGAACATGCACTGGAAATACATAATTGCTGGATTTGGGTTTTATTTCAATGAAGAAAAAGGATTTCACCAAGGGATCACCCTATGTATTGCAAAGCAAGGCTGAATTATTTTTTAATTACTTTTTTTGAGGGAGCCCTTTGTTAAAATCTTGGCAAAACATCTTTGTCAGGAAGACAGAACTGCTCTGTGCTGAAGCTGGGGTTGGCACATCTTCCCAGCATTCAGGGCAAGCAAAGGCAGTGGGGAAGGCTGCCATCTCATGGTGAGCCTCGCAGGGATCCAGCACTCTCAGCTCACCTTCCCTGTAGCCCGTTTCCAGGCCAGGTTGCTCCTGAGGAGCAACTAATCATTTCTACAGCTCCAGAAGTAGCCATGGGTTTTGTGCTATAACTTTGAGACCGGTCCTGCCAGAGGCTAGTTTTCTGTTTTCTTGCCTTGTCAACATTTTATGTGCGAGCAAGATGGTAGTTAATGGAAAATCATGGGGGCAAGGTAATCACCCATCTGAGAAAAGGCTGATTGTCACAGATGGTTTTAGTGACAGCTTTAGACTGATACACTATTGCCTGTGACAGCAGCTTTTCTGAATCACGGTCCTGAATGGAAACTCCCTTGGAACCACTTGTGGGTTACAATTCATGATTTTGGGATTCTTTGGTATTCATCACTAACCTTCTGCCTCAGCTCACACATCCTATGCTCTCATGCTCCCTGTCTGCCCTCCGCCTACTGAAAACGTACCAGCGCTCGCCCAACACAAGCTGGACGTTCCCTCTCCAGTCCATGGGATGTAGCAGGTCTGTGGAAGGCTTCATGTTGTTTCCAGAAGTCTCCAGAAAACCCTGAACATGAATCTGTGACTGAAAGGTTCATCTTTGGCCAGTGAGACCTTCTATACAGAAAGAAAGAGTCCTTGCTGATCGGGGGAATCCAGAATGGCAGTGTGGGAGCAGGCAGGTGGCCAGCATCCATGTTGACAGCAAAGGGGGATGGAACAGAAGGGGGGTTTTAAGGGTGGTAAAGGTCACTTTTTCAGGGAAATGGTTAGAAATTTTATCACTGTAAATGGATGCATCTCTAGTGAGGAAAGGGAGAAACTGCATTTTAAAATGTTGTCCAAGTCACACCAGCATTAACAGCTGTCTAAAATATGTGCTGAATATGCATACCCTGGACATGTGCATGAATATGGCTTCTCAGAAGTGAATGGGCCCTATCCACCACCCTGGCTCCTGTAACTGCACTCCTGAGTCCCACATCTGGAGATCTCAGTAACGCTGTGTACTTGAAGGAAGAGGATAAAATCTTTCAATTTTAAGTTCTGGCTGGAGAAAACGTCTATACTGAATCTTAATTTTCCTCAAAATATGGATAATTTTATTTTTAAAAGCTGCTTTTTGCAGTGGTGGAAGCCAGGGATAGTGCTGTGCGTAATCATAGGATGTGAATCAGACCACTGTCAGCTGAAGGGGTCCAGGCTGCTGTTTCACTTGTGAGGTTTTTTAATAGTTTAGAAACAAGAGAGAGAAGAAGCTAACTTTCACTTCTTGAAATATAGTAATATTTTATAAGGAATATGTGCTCAATCCAAAACCTTTGCAACCTTAATTTCAGTCAGCAAATGGAAAAAAGGTGTCGAAAGACACTCCAGTAATGAAAGAAAAAGTGTTACACTTTACACCAGGATTTCTCTAATTTCTTTTGTGTTTCTCCACAGATATAGAAGGCCAAGCCTCTCCTGGTGTCTTTTCATGTTTTATCTTAATCATATGTTTCTGTCCTGCTTCCTCAAACCCTTCCCCTCAGCTCCAATTTTACTGCTTCTCAGCTTGGTGTGTTTGCTTATAATGACCCAAATCACTTCCTTTCCTTCCAAAAAGGAAAAAAAAGAAAACAACACCCATCCATTTTTAGATAGTAGCCACGGACTCAATTGAATCTGCTTGCTGGAAAAGCAACTGGGAAGGACACAGCAGCAAACAGCTGGGAGTGGGCAGGTATAGGAAGCTCTTAGTCAAGTTTGTCGTGGAAAGTCATAATGTGCAATTGCAGGTCAAAGAATGGGATAGTACACACTGCCAAGAGAATCAAGCAGTTGGGCTGTTGCTGTGTGGACTGCTGTGGGAGCTAGCAGGGCTTGGTTAGCTTTTTGGATATTTGAGGGATCAAATGAACGCAAGAGCTGGAGCTAGGAGGAGGATAGGAGAGCTGAACTGGGTGATGGTGAGATGAAAGGGAGGGAAAGGAGAAGGACTGTGCAGCTGAGAGCCAGGGAGGTGCTGGCCTGGCTTGGCCATCTCACCAATCCTCGCTTCTGTACATGCCCATGAAGTGCCTCCATTAAGGGAGCTAAATGTGGGTTGCTAATGCTGCTTCTTACGTACCCTGTTTTAAATTAGCCTGCACATGTAGTAAGGTGCATGTGAACATCTGGTTCTTCTGATGCTTCTGGAATGGGAATGGGAAGTCAGCATCTATCAAGTGCTGGGACAGCTGGAAAAATTTGGACAGTTTGGTTTGAGGTGGCACTGAACAAGAAGGGGCAAACCTGAAGAGAAGCACACTTAAGCATGTAGGGAAGAAGAATTAAATGTTATTTACACTCTGTACTTGCATAAGAGCAACTGCAAAGCCAAGGGCATGAAAGTTACACTGCAAATCGGGAACCAGCTCTTGTGGGCCCATGCTAGCAAGGCATTTTCAACAGTATCTCCTGTAGGAAGCAGATCGGAGCTAAATTATGTTAAGAAACAGTCCAAGTTCCCAGATCACCAAGTGTGAGCTTTCCCAAGAAAAGGGTGCCATCAAAGGCAACAATTTCAGACTATTTTCAAAAGGCATTAACTTAGCATTAGCAACAGCTGGGTTATGAAATGTTTTCTTTTTTTTCTCACTGTAGAACATGAGAGTTATTTGCTGAATTCTTGGGTACCAATCGCACCCAGGCATGCTTCACTTGGCATTTTGCGCTGCAGCGTGTGGCACAGCATGGGGTTTCAGGGGTCCTCTTGGGTCTTCCAGCTCTGGAGCTGTTTTGCAGCTGCTGGAGGGCTGCCAGCTTGCGGGTCTTCTAATGAGTGGTGTAGTGTCTGGCAAGTAACTTGTCTTCAAGTGAGTGTGACTAATCATGAATCTTTTCAATAATGCTGTCAATCCAGTCTCTCTTCTCTCACTCTGTCCAAGCTTGCTGAAATAGGAGTAAATTTGCCTTATTCTGGCAAAGGCAGGAAATGATGAAGAGCCCCTAAAAGGCTTCCAGTGCTCCATGCCTAGGTTTTGCAGTGAGTGTAATTATCAGAGTTGTTATGTGTGTGTTTTGAGAGCAGCTAAATAGCTCCAAAGGTCTGAAAGATCGCACTCTGCCACCATACCCCCGATCATTTGCCTGTACATCTAATTTCTGTACTTGACTGGTACAGTGTGCTCCTGCAAAGGCAATAAACCAAAGCCTAATAGAGTTCACAACTCTGTTAACGGTTTAAGTTTGTTTTATTTGGTATATCCTTACTCTCTGCATGAGCAGTAGAGTCAGGATGTGGCATTTTAGTTACTGCTCTGTGCTAAACTTGACCTAGCTTATTTGGTTGGAGAGTAACATCTTTGTCTTGTTCTTTAATAAGTTCCCTTGGACATCTCATATCATACGCAGAAGTATATTGTATTATTTCTGAGAAGAATGGTGCATCCTCCAAATGATACCCACTGGAAAGTAAGTGCATAAGGAAAAGAAAGAAAAAGGCTTGGGAAATTAAACTCAAGGAGGGGAAGAATGGGAAAGCATCAGTAAGTTACAGGTGAGAATCTGCTGTTGGGAAAGGAAATTTTGTTGTGAGGGCATAGTTCTCAAAATTGTATTTAATATTATTTAATGGGACTTGGAGACTTAATGGTATTGCAGGTCTGAGTCATGCTGT
The DNA here is from genome assembly GCF_001715985.3 of Manacus vitellinus. NCBI lineage: Eukaryota > Metazoa > Chordata > Aves > Passeriformes > Pipridae > Manacus > Manacus vitellinus. Next base: position 32,918,912 of record NW_021940208.1, read on the forward strand.
TTGGTGTAGCTGGGTGGATGATATGTCCAAGTGCTGGAGATCTCATCCAGCTCTTTTTAATTATGTCTGTGTCACAGCAAAACACATAATTCTCAGCAGAGGAAAAGTGATAGTTTTTTCTGACATATTGTGACCATTGACAATCACTATGGTTTTCCTTCCTGGTTTTCTTTTCTGTACCTTCAGTTGTGTAACTACCTTTTGTGTACCTCTGATATTTGAACCTCCCCCACCTTTTCACCACACTTGCAGAGGTCTGGAATAATTCCTAGTGGATCATGGGGCTGCTCTTCTTTCTCTTCCTTCTCTTTATTTCTCGACCACAGCATTTTGTCCCTTAACTGGAGAGACATGGATTTGACAGATGGATCACTCAGTGGAAAAGCAATTGGCTGGATGGTCGTACTGTGGTCAATGGCTCATTGTCCGAGTGGAGAGGAGTGACGAGTGACGTTCCACAGGTCAGTATTGAGACCGTCACTTTTTAACATCTTTATGAGTAACATGGAGGATGCAATTGAGCGCACCCTCAGCAAGTTTGTCAAGCTGTGTGGTGCAGTCAACATGGTGGAGGAAAGGGATGCCATCCAGTGGGACCTCGACAGGCTTGAGAAGTGAGGCCTGTGCAAATTTCATTAAGTTCAACAAAGCCAAGTGCAAGGTCCTGCACCTGGGTCAGAACAATCCCAAGAACAAATACAGGCTGAACAGAGAATGGGGGGTGTTTGCGGATGAGAAGCTCAACTTGACCAAACAATGAGATTTAGAGCCCAGAAAATTAACTGCATCTAGGGCTGCATCAAAAGCAGCATGACCAGCAGGTAGAAAGAGGTGATTCTCCCCCTCTACTCTGCTCTTGTGAGACCCCACCTGCAGAACTGTGTCTAGCTCTGGGGCCACCAAAATAAGAAAGACATGGACCTGTTGGAACAACTCCAGAAGAGGGCCACTAAGTTGATCACATGGCTGCAACACCTCTCCTATGAAGACAAGCTGAGAGAGTTGGGGTTGTTCAGCTTGAAGAAGGGAAGGCTTCAGCAAGATCTTATAGCACCTTCTAGTACCTAAAGAAGGCCTGCAAGAGAGCTGGAGAGGGATTTTTCACAAAGGTACAAAGTTATAGGACAAGGGGGAATGGCCTTAAGCTGAAGGAGGGAACGTTTAGATTAGATATTAGGAAGACATTCTCTAGTGTAAGGGTGGTTAGGCACTGGAACAAGCTACCCAGAGAGACTTGTGGACTCCTCATCCCTGAAGGTGTTCAAGATTAGGCTGGATGGGGCTTTGAGTAACATGGTCTGGTGGAAGGTTCCATGACAGGGGGGTTGGAACTAGATGACCTAGGTGATCTTTAAGGTCCCTTCTAACACTAAACATTCTATGATTTTATGATTTTGGTAGCTCATCGTGGACCTTGTCAGGAGGACGAATGGTAAAGTGATATTGTGTTGTACAAATCCTACCAAAGAGAACCAGTTTAATGGGTTTCTGCCTAACTGGATCAATTGCCAGCATTGACAAATCCTTGGCAAAGGCAACAGTGAGGACTTAAGTTGCAGTATTCACACATAGCTCTTTACACTGTTTACATCATACTGTACATCAGGTAGAATTGCACTTTCTTGTCACCATTTTAGGAGGTGAGAGGACAAGGGTTAAAGATGAAGCTGCCTAAGAAAGGGACAGATGCTGCTCTCTTTGAAGGTCACTGCCAATACCAGCAGTTTAATGTATGAGGGTTTGTTGGAAGGAAGAAGTATTAAATTCTAAAACTTGGGAAAAACAAATTACTACTGTATATCTAATACATAGTCAACCTAATGGAAATAAGAAAGTCCAGATAGAACTATGTTGACTACAGGCCACAGAAGAAGGTAGTTTGCTTTAATAACAGCTTAAGAAGAAAAGGAATTAAAACACTATGAGAACCAAAAAAATCTAACTGTGTCTTCAGGAAATTCCTATCCCTTTTCATTGCTTGCCTGACCTGTTCTTTGAAGTTTGATTACGGTCACTTCAAGGCAGAAGAGATATAGCAGTTTTAGACAGTAAATCTCCGCTCAACAAATAAATATGTTAGTTTTTCCCTAGATTCTCTTAATCAATATACACTTGAAGCATTTTTGAGATCTTTATTGCTCAGTCTTGTAAGGAATCACCTATTCAACTACAACAATTAAAAAATCCCAGTTTGTCTAATTTGTATTTTACTACATTCACCAATATTTCTTTCACAGCATCAAGACCTCAAGTTTAATATAATGCATTTGCTTAATTTTTTATCTGCTTATTTTTGCTCCAACACACAAAAGGTGTCCAGATTTCTGCATTACTAAGTCTCTCTGCTGTGGCAGTTTGGCCATATGAAATGAAGCATTTCTGCCTCTGTTGGTATGACACAAATCTGCCAAGGAGTCCTCCCCCATGATATGCCTGCATGCTTTTCTTCTCATGGAGCTTAGGAAGCCATGACCCATGAGTCTCAGATCCTATGAGGAGACTTAGTATTTCATATACTCTACCACTGGAGTGGGACAGAGGAAGAGAGAGGATAGGAATGGGTATGGCACATAATGTTTTATCAGTAAGTCCTGACGTTGCAGAACATTGTCAGAAAAGAATTTTATGTTGCTCTTCCGTTCATTTTTACCAAATTGCATTGCAGGGGAGATGCCTCCCAAGCCTAATAAATGTGAAGTTAATTAGAATCCAATACAGGATCTCAGCTAGACCTAAAACCTAGACCTCAGCAACTGTTTCTGCATAGTCAAACTACCAGGGAAAGGCATCATACTGATGGTAACTAAGCTTGTGCTTACTATTCTGGCAAAACTACTTCAAAACAAATTCAAGTCCTAAAATTAGCCCTTCCCAATACCTGTCATTGCCCTCAGCATCAGTTTGTGCCTGTTGTGCTGTGCTTATTAAAATAGCTGTCTCTATTCTTGCATCTGAATTTCTTGCATGCTTTTCTCACTCCTTTAAACTTTATGTCTTTTTCACTCCTCCTTTAGGGATGTGTTTTACTATCCACTGAGGATGCAATAGAAGCAATATCTGTAGAGTGACGGGTCCTTTGAATGTAAGGCATTGAGAGCAGAGCCAGTGGGGATAATTTTTCTTCTCTTGAGTTCAATATATTTACAGTGATGTGAGTGCCTGGAGAAAGAGAGTTGTCTGGTAGGGAATTTTTTTCTTCCTTTTTTTTTTTTTTTTCTCCTGGGGCTTATTATGGAAAAACTGGGGTGAGAAATGAACACCATTTCTCTCTCAAATTGGATTATGAAAGAATTTTTACAGAGCGAGAGCAATTATTTATGGAGCAGGTTCTCATGTGAGTGCAGGTAATCAGAAGATGTATTTGGAGATATTAACGTGTCTAAAAACTCAAATGAAAAATATGCATAGTATTTCCTTTTCTGCTTTTCTTGCCTCTCATAGAAGTACCTCTTCCAAGGGCCAGAAGACATACCAATGAATATTGGCCTAGTAGTGTAAAATACAGTTCCCAAGTGGCATGACACATATATCGTTAGCTGCATCAAAGTTATAGACAAATTAATGAAGTAGCCTAATTTTTTTTTATGTTCATGTATGCAGCTCTGCACAGAACTGCTGCCTCTATGTGTGTAGGAAACTACCTCCTGGAACCCTGCATGGAGTTACTTTGAAGTTTGCCCTAAAGTATGGTTGGAAGCATATTTATGCTACTTTTTTTCCCCTTCTTCTTCCTTCCAGATAGGTTAGGCTTTATTTTTGGTAGACAGAGAGAATCTTGTCCAGTTTGTGTTTGTTTTCAACACCACAGTTTGAAAAACACTGAGGAACAAGTTGGTCTGGGGAAAACAATAAAAATTAGGGGAAAAAGGAACACTTAGACTTGAAGAGAAAAAATGTTTCTATACCCTTCCACTTCTGTAACATTTAAAGTTGAAATGCCTGATTCACTGGAAAGAGTAATACCCGATGAGCCCACAAAAATGTGTGAAAGCAGGAGACTACAAGTGCAAAGGGGTTCCAGTCACACAAACATGTTTCCAGTGTTCATTCTTGAGGTTTGAAATATCACAAAGAAAGATTATGAAAATGACAGCTTCATTTCCATGCCATGTGTAGTATACATTGCACCCTGTGTAAATTGCTGTGAGAGGCAAATACTCTTCTTGGATCCAGAAGGCACCCCTGAGCTTTGATATCTGCTCTTTGATGCTGTCAACTGTGAGAGATCTTCACATGTAGGAAAGGCGAAACGTCGATGCTGAGTGTGACACATACTGATCTTGGAGGAGAGTCTTACCCGGAGAGTATTTAAATGAGCATAATTTGAACTGTTTCTTTGGGTTCTGCCAAAACAACTACCAGTTCTAGACCACTGCAAATAGGCAAGATGCATAGAATCATTGAATCATTAAGGTTAGAAAAGGTTTCTGAGATCAAGTCCAACCATTAACCCAGCATTGCCAGGATGTGGCGAGACTATATTGAAGGGGTCAAACCATTAGGGCTGAGCCTGCAGGGATCACCCTCTGTAAACAGTGCATTTATCAGTAGGGAGTCCTGGTCAATGGCAAGTTGAATCTGAGTCAGCAGTGCCCTGGTAGCCAGGAGGGCCAACCATGTCCTGGGGGGGCATCAGGCAAAGCATCACCAGCTGGTTGAGGAAGGGGATTGTCCCGCTTTGCTCTGCGCTGGTATGGCCTCACCTTGAATATTGTGTGCAGTTTTGGGCACCACAATATAAGACAGATATTAAACCATTAGAGAGTGTCCAAAGGAGGGCAATGAACATGGTGAAGGGCCTTAAGGGGGAAGCTGTATGAGAAGTGGTTGAGGTCACTCCGTCTGTTCATCCTGGAGAAGAGGAGACTGAGGGGAGACTTCATGGCAGTTTACAACTTCCTTGTGAGGGGAAGAGGAGGGTCAGACACATCTCTTCTGTGTGGTGACCAGTGACAAGTCCCAAGGGAACGGCCTGAAGTTGTGTCAGGACAGGTTTAGTTTGGATATTAGAAAAACATTCTTCATCCAGAGGGTAGTTGGACACTGGAACAGGCTCCCCAGGGAAGTGGTCAGGAGGTCTGACAGAGTTCAAGCAGTGTTTGGGCAATATCTTGGGGATGGTCCTGCGCAGGGCCAGGAGCTGGACTCGATCTTTATGGGTTCTTCCAACTCAGCATATTATGTGATTTTGTGTGATTCTGTGAAATACTCCTGAAGTATCTGAAACCCAAATGGCCCTAATTGCCTTTCACATTGGTCTGAGTTACGTTTAGTTCAGGACACTCTGTTTCTCCAAAATGAGTTCATCAGTCCAGGAATGGAAGCCAACCCTTATTACCTGTATACTGCCAGTAGAAAATTAGGAAAGCCATAAGCAAAGCAGTGTATTATTACTACAGCTTAATTTCCCTCCCAACTGTACAGAATTATCATTCTGATGCAATTTTGTGAACAGTCCAAAAATATAATCACTTTCATTGTTAGACTCCAGTAGTATTTTAAGTGATGTCCCTGGGGAATGTTTTGTAAATAACCAAGACTGATTCTTCAGAAAGCAAAGAAATCAGTAATCCATTTTGTTGTCTCAAACTGTCTGAAAGGTAGCAGCCTTTTGTTTTCTTTATGCCATTCTGGACAATGCATGAGGCAGATGAATGGCTGTATGCCCTGAGGCCTGATCTTCCCGAATCAGCTTTACTGCTTGCAAGCCTGAGACCTTAGCAGACATCCTCACACCCTCGCATCTTTTGGCATGTGAGAGGCAGGAGGGTATAATGCATTTCCAGAGGTCTCCTAGCTATGGTACCCTCCAGGATGAACCTATCCCTAGTAATCTCTTCAGTGTGTTCAGGGATTTGAGACTGTCAAAGCTACAAGTGATAGATAAAAGATAATATGTTGGAAGCTTAATAAAAGCAAGCCCAAACAGACCCAGGGATAACCATATCAGTGCATTATAAACCACAGGAGATGTTGTATGTCCTGCATACATATGCTCTCATATCTCATAAATAGTCTGCCCACGTGTAGTCCAGAAATTCTGAAGTGAGATTGCCCATGGCACCAGAGATTTATCTTGGTTTGTAAGACAATTAGTAAATTTTACAAAAGAGTGGTATTTGCTAAGCTGACATTTCATATGATGGTATGAAAGACAATCTGTTGTGGGCTATGCTGCATTTACAGGTTTGAATGGCTTTGTATACGTCAGTGTTTAAACTGACGATGTGCACACAAATAAAGGTTCGTCGAAGTTTAAACTGAAATACTTTGCACCATTTCTTCAAGTGGACACTTTTAAATTTACTCTCTATTCAGTTTTCCTTTAGGTCTTCTAATGTTTCAAGTTGGACCCGATATAATCCAACTAAGTAGATTAGAAGAAACCCTCCCCTTTTTAACTCAGTGCGTGTGATGCAATTATTTTGTGTTTCCTGTATCCTCCTCTTTTTTTCTTCTTTATAAAGCAAAAAGGGGAAAGAGTATACAAATCATGATAAAAATACAATAATACTTGGAGAACATAGAGCCACAGTATAGTCCAACTGTATTTCAGTGTTGCTTTAAAAAACCACCAGCATGTTTTGTTTTTACTTTATTTTTGATGCACAGCTTTGTCAATTTGTCTTCTTGGCTTCATCTGAATACATGCAAAACAATAAGTAGTCTCTGGAAAAAAAAATATTTTCACTGGGAACAAATTCTTCTGACTTGAGACTTAACCTGCACACTTCCTTCAGTTCTGAGTTCCTCAGCCCTGATGATTGGCTAATAGAGTATAACTTTGGCCTCATTTAAAATACAATTGCAGAACACACCAGAGAAAGTCATTTAGCAGTATATTGATGGAAGGGCAGACTGTAAATCTAATAAACTTCTTCCGTTTTTAATTTCTAGGATCCCACTATTACCCATATTGGCAATATCTGACACTCATATTCGGCAGTGTACCAAATGGTCTACTACTATGACAGATGCATTCTTTAGAAAAGAGTAACTCTCTCATCCCCCTTGAATACATAGATGCGTGGAAGAATGCCTCGAGCAAAGCTCTTATTTAGTCTTTTTCCTGTTCTCATGCTGCTTATTAAAGTGGTCTGACGTAAAACCTAGGTATAAAACTGACTGCTACACCAAACATAATTCAATAGTATTACTTCAAAGATAAGTACACTGTTGACTTTCCATTAGAATTAACCCATGTGAGGCAGATCTTTATAGTCACAGAATATTAACGCGTAACCTTGTCAACCATCACTTGCAGCTGGCAAATGCCAGTGATTTTCACTTCATAATGCAGCCATCTTAGACAGTAGAAAGACAAACCTTAAGAAATGCAGGTCTACCGAGGTAACATAACTGATAGTAGTCTTGAGCCAAGAAAATCTGGCATTTTAAGTGCACCTTGGAGAGGAGTCTCAGGAGAATTCATATTCTCTGTTTTGAACCCTTTCAAAGTCCCTAATGACACTATCTTGAAATAAATCTTACCTGATGCAGGTGTCTCCTCCACTATACCAATATAAGCCTTTTGTTCTGATATACACAAAGAGCACTTTGAGTTAAATACTTTTCTAGATGGCTCTTTCAAGCTGTCAGCATTAAGTTTCATAACAAACAGATGTTCATATTTTATAAGCCTCCTCCATAAAAGACTTCCAGTATTCTCTATTTCAACAGAGACACAATGGAAAATTATAAGGGTCTAGAAACAGTACTCCTGTGGGAACCTGAAATGACTGAGTTTGGCTACAGCAAAACACATCTACAGCTGTGGAGACATCAGTAGTGAATGGTGGGAAGGGGTGGATGAAGAAGATTGGATAAAGGCCAAAGATTTAACATCCTGATGCTGGAGGGATTTCTACTGGTAGCAGAAAGAGGTGGTTGCCCTGCTTCTGTGGAGGCACTGCCTTCAAAACTGACATTTGGGAGAGGCAGTTCAGGGCTGCTTCCTAATGCCAAGATAGGTAACAGATCTGTAAATCCAATAACACTCATGTGAGTTCAGTGGCAGCGTGTCATTTGTTGCCTTGAAAGCAGAGGAGCAGAAGCAGCCTGGCAGGCTGTGCTGCAGGAATGGGGAAAGGAGGACAGAGCTCTTCCCCATGAGGCTGCTGTTGGCACCCCAGATTCATGGTGTGGAGAGTCCTGGAGCCTCTGTAGCACCGGCCAGGTTTAGAGCTTGCAGGCCCATTGGAGCACATGCACACCCCTAGGGGCAAGTACACGGTCTGGAGGTGAGCCACTGGCACACACCTCTTCATTTTAACAAATGTTGCCAATATACCAGGAAGGAGGAAGATGTGCTTCCCTGACTCTGAGAAAGGGCTGAAAAATGTTGCTTTCCAAAACAACGTTTTTGTGTGCTGCTTTGCTGCATGCTGCCTGAACAACCCTTGTCTTCTTCTGAAAGCTGAAATGGCGTCTGTGCTTTTCAACCTTTTTGAGGCAAAACATCCAGAAGAGTCAGAGGAGCAGCTAAAGGAGTCTCTTTCCACACTTCTTGCTCATTATTGCAAAGGGACTATTTCAGGGACAAGGATGCAGCTGGCTTAAAAACAGTGTAGAGGCAGTCCTATGCCATTCTGTTCCCCCAAACCCTCTGTTCCTGACACCCCCCCCCCCCCCCAGACACTTCTTTTTGCACAACCAAGGTGCCAGGGTCAGGGGGGCTTATTGCGATGAAACCAATCTCTCTCAAAAAAACCTCACAACGTTTTTTTTTCTGCTGACTCAGCTCAATAGTCAAACTAAACAAATCAACCAGAGTGCCAGGTGTGAGGGAAGGAATGGGAGGGCATAGCCAGGCTGGCAAAATAGCTCTTCTGGCAGTGACACAGCCCAAAATTGTCTAAAATTAATCTGGAACAGTTATGGAAAGAGATTACTTGCCTACTCTGTGCTATATAAAAGTCTTCAAAATATAAAGGGATTTTTTTGAATTTATTAGGTCAGCATTGTTTTACCCTTAGGCAAAAAGAAATGGACTCAGTCCTTGAAGGTATAGTAAAATCTTGTCACTCTGAAATGTATAGGCATTCCCCTAATGAATTCAGGGGAACTAGGAGCTGAATTTGAAATAAGACCTGTTTTTTTCAGTGTGCACATGTCCCTTCTGTTACTCTGTATTCTTACTGCTTCTTGACATCAGGAATAAACCTAATACTCCTGAGGGTTTTTTTGTTTCTTTTTTTTTCTGAAGCCTCTGAAGGCAATGTAAAATCTCCTTTCCATATACATTTGACCGCTCATACTTAATATTTACTTTGAGAAAGACTTTGTTCTAAAAAATTAATTGCATGAATATTTGTGGAAAGCAAACCCAGAGCAGATGCAAGCATAACTAAAGAGGATTGATTAAAAAAAATTCATCTATTTAAGTATAACTACTTCACAGCATTTATCCAGTCTGGCAGGTAAAATGAAGCATTTTAGATTTTTGAGAGAAAAAATTAATTCTTGCAACAGATACTTTCATGGACAAAACAAGTTTGAACAATCCATTCTTTCTTTGTAATCTCTTCTTTACTAGTTACAGATAGAACAATAACTAAGGAGAGAGGGGAGAGAGATTCTCGTCATCCTGTTTTCATACAATCATGGAAATTCAAATAAAAATAAAAATATCTCCTTCTGTCTCTTCTCCTACTTCATGATGACTTTCCAGTGTATATTTTTGGTTGGTTTTGTTCAGACTGGTGCTGCCAGTTTGTAATGAAACAGAGGGAAAAAAGCCATCTTTTGAAAAATGTGAGCTTTCCACATGATGTGGAAGCCAGTCACCTCACAAAGTTCTTGGTTTGAGGTACCTCAGTAAGAGTGACGGTATTACCTGGAGAGATATGGAACAAAGAAGCTGTTGTTTGTAAACAAAAAGGTGTCTGTACATGTGTAGACCTTTCAACTGTGAAATTTTCATTCAACATTCCCCAGAAGATCATGAAAGGAGTCTAAAGTAATCATTTGAGCTCCCTGTGAATCTTCCACTGGATATACCTCTGTCTCTCTCTGTAAATGAAGATAACCAGCTTAAATCAAATGTTCAAACCTGAGATGAGATGAGTTGAGATGAGATGAAACCCTCTTTTAATGAAGTCGTCATCTTTAAGTGAAGACTTTGATAGTAAAGCAATACTCATACTCTGGAACAACCACAACTATGACATGGTTCAATTCAAATCTTACAAGAGATCTGGTTCCTGCAGTGCTCAAGGGGTGTTAGGACATGCTAATCTCATCTGTAAACTGGTAAATTGAAGCAGTATCTATTTTGGGTGGGTTCCAATTCAGGCTCAGCTGCAAATGAAGTGGTTCCTGTTTAGTTCTGGTTAAATCCAACAAAGCTTTCAGAAAGCAGTTTAAGTTCAATATAAGAAAAAATAGTGAATAATTTGGACTAAATTCAATTTCCTTTTCTGTGTTAATCTGGAAGGGAGCTGATCTCCAGCTGAGACCATAAACACATGCTGAAATAAACAGCTTTACATCTTTCATTTATCATTCCATTCATTCAGAACAAAAGGAAAACTACCCTTGCCCCGGCACAATTTTACTGTATAATGTACGCCTGCCATCCTGACAGAGATCTAGTCCAGAAAATAATCCATGACTGTTATGGATGTGACTTACATTCCTTTTAAATAACAAGAAGACACTGGAGAAAATCTGAAGTACTTCAAGAGATGACCAAGGCATGCTTTCCAATAGTAAGGATTTTATTCTCCTAATAAGGAAAAGTCATGTTGTACAACTGTATAATCTCATACCCTCAGTACAACCTATAAAGAATAGACTGACATGTCTTTTCTTTCTGCTTATATATTAAGCTGATGTGCGTCAGTAAGTATTAATTTAGTAAGTTGCAACTTTTGTGCAAAAATGGATTGGTATGGATCAAGCAAAAACCATCTTGGATGCTGTTAAAACAGATTTGCCCTCAATCAGGCCTTGTTTTAGTGCACAGATGCAGTATTTCAATTAAAACAATAAAAGAGAACCAGAACAGTGTTTTGAGACATTATTCATTAAACATTTCTGCTTAATCTCTGTGGAAGGCACAAAGTCAACATTGTCTCGGTTCTTCTTTGAAAATCCTTGTCCCAGTCAGATCAAGAGCTTGTTTTCAGAAGTTTGAGTAGAAGAGAAGTTATGTACAAGGGGAACATTGAGAGTTGTGTGGACACACTGACTAGATGTGGCATACCCATAGTCTTTCCTGTGCAGGGCCACCTTTGTATAGGGGTATGTGCTTTACTCACAGAAAGCCAAATGAAGTCTGCGTGTTCACCACCCTTTCTTTGTCTCCCTTAACTTCCTCTCCCCTGAGCACATAGCAAGATCCATCCTAATTCCCAAGGGATAACCCTTTTCCACATTCAGAGAGGAAACAGAGACAGACGGAGCTTGAAAAGAACCAGCCTCAAACAAAATACTGCAGACTTTAAAAAAAGTAGGTTTTTGCAGGTGAAAGGAAATCAACATGTCTGAAATCAGCCAAATTGATATATATACCAAGCTAGAAGAACTGTTTGAATAGTTTTTATTTTCCTAATAAGGAAAAGCCAAGTGCATGCCAAAAATAGCATATAGCTGTGACGTGAATAAGCCACTGTTCCCATCTTGCTGAGAACTCAATGGACTCTGCTTGCTTCAGAGAGCTTTATAATACCAAGTAACACTATAGCCTAACATTTTGCACATGACGTCTTTACAAGAAAAGGGACTTTGAGTTCCTGCTAGTGCATATGTCTACCAAATAAAAACCAGCAGGAGAAAAAGTGGGCTGCTGTCTTATACTGGTAGGGCTTCAGTAATTTTGGCAACCTTGTGCCAAAGGAGTAGAAACCAAAATCCTGCACCTAAGCTTTCCAAATCAACATCAGCAAAGTTCATTGCACTATTTGTCCTGATCCAGCCTTAGCAAATAATACACTAATATGCTTCATCTGAGCCGCTAGTAAGCTGGAGTAATAGAAGACAGTTCAAAGCACTAAGAAAAGAAATAATTATCATGTGGACACTGAAATCCAGCTGTAGAAGTTATGGTCTCAGTTTTATCAAGCATGTAACTGTGAATAAACTCAACTATGAATCAATATCATGCAACAGTGTCCTCTCATCTTTTCAGGAAAGAAACCACTTCTTCCAAATTATACATTAATTCACTTCACACTTGATAAATGACAGTGAGCTTGAAACACTGGAAAATATCCGTATACATGCTTGTAGGCTATATCTTCTCTGTGGATTTATTGGTAAGCAAGTAATTAATGGAGGGATCCTCTTCTCCAGACAGTATTTGATCTCTCTAAGCCTCTGAACAAAAGATCTAAAAACCAGTGCCAATTAGAATTAAACTATTTTGATGGGAATGATAGTCCAGCAAAACCTGGACTTTTAACATCAAGTTCAATGTTAAAATTAATTCAATGGACTACTAGTAGAAGGTGGTAGAAACTGTGCTTCACTACTCACTTTAATGGCATTTAAATACTCTCAGATATGGAGATAAAGGCTCTTGATAGCTATTTATGACCTTTCCAATGCTGCACCTAAATTCATGGAATTTTTTTAGGTTGGAAGAGACCTATGGGATTATCCAGTCCATCTGTTAATCTAGCACCACCATGTTGACCACTAAACCACTGGTCCCACGTGCCACACACAGAGGTTTTTTGAATACTTCAGGGATTTTGGTTCCACCACTTTCCTAGACAACCTGTTCCAATGTCTGAAAACCCCTTCTGTAAAGACATTTATCCTAATATCCAATCTAAACCTTCCCTGGTACAACTTGAGGCCACTTCTTCTTGTCCTCTCACTAGTTACCTGGGACAAGAGACAAAACCCCACCTTGCTACAACTTCTTTTCAAGTAGTTGCAGATAGGGACAAGCTCCTCCCTGAGTCTCCTTTTTTCCAGGTTCCGCAACGCCAGTTCCCTCAGCTGCTCCTCAGAAGACTTGTGCTCCAAACCCTTCACCAGCTGTGTTGCCCTTCTCTGGACATGTTGGAGCATCCAATGTCTTTCTTGCAGTGAGGAGCCCAAAACTGAACTCAGAATTTGAGGTACAGCCTCACCACTGCTAAGTACAGTGGGGCAATCACTTGCCTAGTCCTTCTGGCCACACTGTTTCTGATATAGGCCAGGATGCTACTGGCCTTCTTGGCCACCTGGGCACACTGCTGGCTCATGTTCAGCTGCTGTCGACCAGCACCCCCAGGTCATTTTCTGCTGGGCTGCTTTCTAGCCACTCTGCCCCCAGCCTGTAGCACTGCATGGGGTTGTTATGACCCAAGTGTAGGACCCACCACTTTGCCTTGAACCTCATACAATTGGCCTCAGCCCATTGATCTGGCCTGTCCACATCCCTCTGCAGAACCTTCCTGCCCTTCAGCAGACCAGCACTCCCACCCAGCTGCAGACTGACTGAGGTTGTACTCGATCCCCTTGTTCAAGTCATCAATAAAGATATTAAACAGAAATGCCCCCACTACTGAGCCCTGGGGAACACCACTTGTGGTTCTGTAATCATGTAGTCCCTAGTAACTAATAGCATCAGTGTCGTTCTCATCTTTTAAAGACTAGCTGGCAGGACATGCTCTGAGAAGTATATCAGTTACTCCATTTGCAGAATTCATTACATTATCTGAAGGATTTGACAGGCTTTGATTAGCACAGTTAAGTATTATAACTAAGGCTTTTTTTCTTCAATAGCAACCTACTTCAAATCTGAAGTTAAATCCTAATCAAGCAACTAGGGACATGTTTTTTACACCTCTCTTCCAGCTTCCATCACACACAACTTCCAGGCTTAAAGGGCAGTCATGACCCAGAATTTGTCCTTTGGTAACAGATCACACAAGATATGATGCTGGAACCATTTATATCACTGTAAATTGAAGAATATCTGAACAGTAATAGTGTAACAGGTGGCCCTACTGTTGCCTGTGAGCCTTAAGATTTAAACAGAGGCTACAGTATGTCGATCTCTTATACTAAGATACCTCTTCACTACTTGTCCAATACCTCTTTAAAGCAAAAGTGAAACAGATTCACCTTTGCTCAGAAAAACATGGGCAAATGGATGACATTCGTGCAGTGCCTTCCGACATTCACAGTGCTTAAAAAATAAGTAACAAATTTAAGCAGGAAGATCCAGATCTCCAGACAGTAAATGTTATTTTAGAGCATTTTGGAAAATTGATGCTTTTTTTTTTTTTTTTTTTTTTTTAATGAACTGTCATCTGAGCTACTTCTTACAGAATCTGGCACAAATGAAGAATTCCAGTGAATGTATGATCTGAACTTTCGTAAAGGATGGCAGTAATTCTGTTGTGACAACAAGGCTTCACTTGAGACATAAAGGAAGGTTCTGTCCCTGAATACTCGAGCTAAAATAATTAGTCTTGTACCTGGGCAATTTATAGAAGGGGAGACATATAGAGAGATCTGAATGGAGACTTCTCAAGTTCCCTGGGGAAAGAAATTCTGAGCCCAGAGGATAGAGTGGGAAAAGGTGTGTAAATAAAGATGAAAAGGCAAATATAAAGAGAAAGAAGAGCCATATAGCTCAGGTGTTGGTGAGGAGGGAGCTATACAAGGTGGACTTGCCAAGACTAGGACAAGAGACTTCACAAAGAGTGCAGTGTGGGATAGTGACCTTTCCTGCTCTACAAAACATAGCTGAGGTGTCCACGTTTGACAAAACAAGACATTTATTGCAGATGTCAGAGATCTGAGAGGTTATAAGTGCCCTGGAAGAGGTTCCCATAAGTGGATGGCAATGGCACTTTGAGTTTCTATATCTCCTTCCACATCTGAGGATTGAGATTATCCACCTGTACTGACAAACTATGGTCTTTTACTTTGACTGTAAAGGAGTGACACCTTCCACTAGCTCAAAGCCCTTTCCAACCTGTCCTTGAACACTTCCAATCATGGGACATCCACAACTTCCCCGGAAGTCTGTTCTATTGTTTCTTGACCTTCATGGTAAAAAACTTCGTCATTATAGCCAATCTACCCACTTTCAATTTAACATCATTGCCCTTCAACCTGTCACTACAGGCCTTGGTAAAAGTCTTTCTCAGTCTTTCCTAAAGTTCCCTCTGTATATTGAAAGGCCACTATAGAGTGTCCCCAGAGCCTTTTCCAGGCTGAAAAACCTCAACTCTAAGTCTTTCTTCATAGGAGAAGTGTTCCAGCCCTCTGACCACTTTTGTGGTACTCTAAACCTGCTCCAACAGGTCCATGTCTTTCCTGTGCTGAGGACTCCAGAGCAGGATGCAGTAGTCCATGCGGGGTCTCACAAGAGTGGAGTAGAGAGGGAGAATCAAATTCCTCACCTTGCTGCCCATTGCTGGCTCATGTCCAGTTTTACATTCACCAATATACTGAACTCATTTTCTACAGGGCAGATCATTCGATGATTCTCTGATTCTCAATTAATTTCTCCCCCAGTCTGTACTGACACTGGGGATTGTCCTCATACAGGTGCAGGACCTTGCACTTGTCCTAATTGAACTTCATGAACTTCACATAACCCCACCCCTCAAGCCTGTCAAGATCCCTCTGGATGACTTCCCTTCCCTGAGGTGTGTCAACTGGACCACTATATTTATGAAGATGTTAAATAGTATTGGACTCAGTACGTACCCTGGTCATTGAAACATCGAGTGGGCATCCAACCAATTCCTTACCCATCTAACAGTCCATCCATCAAACCCATGTATTTCCAATTTAGAGGTAAGAATGTTGTGGAGACCTTATGAAGGTACTTACAGAAGACCATATAAATGGTATTTGTAGCTCTTGCTTTGTCCACTGATTCAGTCACTTCATCTTAGAAGACCACTGGATTAGTCAGGCACAACTTGCCCTTAGTGAAGCCTGATTTGCTTTCTATAATCACCTCCCTGTCTTCTGTATGTTTCAAAATATCTGACAGGAGGATCTGCTCCAAGATCTTAAAAAAAGTAGTGCAGGGCATGAGCCTCACACTGGAAAAGCCACCTGCTTGATCATGGGTTTCTTCTCTACCAGATAAGTATTTGCTTCCTGAAATTTAACCCTACTCCTTCTCATGTCACAGTTTTGAATCTCTTGTGGCTTAAATGTAACAGCTGGGATCAGATTGTAATTGTGTCTTGGCATTTTAGATTACTGTGTCATTAAATAATTATCAGCCCATACAAAGAGTGAATAAATGCTTTGTGTTAATTGGACTTCAGAGGTGGGACAGTAGAGAAGAGGTTGGGAAAGTAAGGTCATTTCAAACATTGATATTTGTGCAGTAATCCAAGGATTTGTTTCTTCCTGAATAGAAGGAACACACAGGGTAATTTTCCTTTTTGAAAGATTTCATTCTTTTCACTTTGTGCTAAAATATTCCAAAGGTACAAAACCAGGGAAGGTTTGAAGGGAACATCAGCAGATGTTTACATGAGAGACCAGAAATTACAAAGCAAACTTGAGTGCTGTTTTCATTTCAAAAGTGTGATACACTTGACTCTGTCTTTCAGTCTTTTGAAGAGAATTGGGTCAAGAAGAGAATATATTTCTCAAGGCAAGGACCTACTTAGGAAAGCCTTTTACTCAACAATGACAACATAGACACTACATTTATTTTTACAGACAGCATATGTTGCAATACTGAGATTCTCAACATCTTGATGATAAAGTGGCCAAAAGACACAGCACTCCAAGAGGCAGAACAGCAGTATATGTTAATCACCATTCACATAATCTGCGTGATGCTCCATACAGTTTTGATGCTGAGGGATATAAAACCTAGGAGTACGATAAGGTGGAAAGAGAAAATAACACGTGAAGAAGACCAGGGAAACCTGAGCTAAGCATGAAAGAGCACACAGTGGTGTATGACTCCCAGGGTCACAGCACAGCACTTGTCCCCTCGTTAATTCAACACATACGTTTGTCCCTGTGACCACTTTTGCCTTCATGAACTGAAAACCAAAGCTTGTCACAAACTAAACTATGCAGCACTGCAAGAAATCTTGTTCCCTGGTATAAGTATTCTCTCTTGTACTGTGAGGGCTGCCTCTCCATCCTTTCATTTCAGCCTGGAGCTATGTTTTATTAGAACAGAGCACGTTACAGGTAAAACCGAGTAGGTACAATCACCTCAGTTTTCATCAATGCAAATCACTGGTTCTGGGGGCTAGAATAGCTCTAGCTAATTTGAAAGCAAGAGCTACTTTTCAGCAAAACTGTGTGAAATCTGCAGGTATGTGATAAAACTAGCACAGACTTTCACAAAACACTGAAAATAACCCTACAAGGACTGTCATAGGAAGCCTGGGAATAGAGCATAGGGCATAACCAGGGCTCTTGCCAGGGCTTGCTGGGGAACAGCTGGGGTTGAAACTGTAGGCAGTTCAGCCCTGCACTGCACCGTGCCTAAGGATGCAGTTGTCCTGGCCACTGTGCCCCCAATGTGGGGAGATGGTCAACCCCACCTCCATCTCTTCCAGCCCATCCAAAGGCAGTGCAGGACACATCAGAAAAATGACAAATCAAGATACTGACAATTTCAATCATAAATCTTATTCTCATTTAATGTATACTGATGTCTAACCTAAATAATTTTCAAGACAAAATAAACAAAATATTTTTTTTTTAAAAAAGACTACACTGATATGCTCCCATTTTATCCTTCTGTCTTCAGACTACTCCTGTTCATATTGCTGCTGGATTTTTTCTTTGTTGTCAGTCCCAAGCTGGCACAATGGTCTCTAACCTCAGTCATTAATATCAATTACTATAAGGGCAGCTGCCTTGTTCTCCTTGTCAGAACTTCAGCACGGAGGGTAATAGATGACTTCAGGCTGGCTTCTTGCCAAGAAGGCTCCATTGTTTTCATCTGTGGTACACAAGGAAGAAAATAATGCGGTTAAATGAATTTGATTAGACTCAACTCAGCCTAGAGTAGCATTTAGGCTCTAATTTTGCTCTTCCACAGTATGATTTTACATCCCTGAAATCAGCTTTAACCATTGATTTAAGGCTTATTTAGAAAGTCAATGACTCCTTTTAAGCTGTATAACCTCCATCTAGAATTTCTCAGTGCTGGGCATTTTAAGTTTGTTTATATTATATATATATTATTTTTATAAGTTTTGAAATAAAAAGATGGAGATCTATTATTTCCAGACAGCGACATTTTTGTAGTTTGGCAAAGTAGTGAGTATTTATTATGGAAATTCTTCCTCCTGACACACAACATTGCTTTTTTTTTTTCTTTCTCATCCCCAGTGTAGCATCTTCTGGCAGTTCTGCATTTGTAACAGTCATGTAAGCCCCACACACCAACAGAGCAAAAGCCTATAAAAGAACTGAACAAAGAATAGTGGAGAATGTCTTACACAGCTCCTCATCACATACAAGAGAGTCACAGTGTGCAGATTTACATCCAGCTGGCAGACAGTCACAAGTGGTGTCCCCAGGGCTCAGTACAGGGGCAGTTCTGTTTAATATCTTTATCAGTGATCTGGACAAGGAGATCAAGTGTACTCTCAGTCAGTTTGCAGAAGTCAGCAAGTTGGTCAGGAATGTTGATCAGCAGATCAACCTTGATCTGTTGATCTCTACAGAGGGATATGGACAGGCTGGATTGATGGGCCAAGGCCAGTTGGATGAGATTCAACAAGGCAAAGTGTCAGGTCCTGCACTTGGGTCACAACAGCCCATGAAATCCTATAGGCTTAGGGAAGAGTCTGGAAAGCCACTTGGTGAAAAAGGACCTGGGGATGCTGGCCAGCAGTATGCCCAGGTGCCAAGAAGGCCAATGGCATCCTGGCCAGTAGGACCAAGGCAATTATTGTCCCTCCGTACTCAACACTGGTGAGGCTGCACCTTGAATCCTGCATTGAGCTTTGGGCCCCTCACTACGAGAAAGACACTGGGGTAGCGGAACGTGTCCAGAGAAGGGCAACAGAGCTGGTGTTTGGATTGAATATTAGGTAATTTTTCTTCATCTAAAGGGTTGTAGAACATTGGAACAGACTGCCCAGGGAAGTAGCAGTCACCATCCTTGTAGCTATTCAAAAGACGTGTGGATGTGGCACTTGGAGACATGGTTCGTGGTGGATTTAATGGTGTTAGGTTAATGGCTGGACTGGATGATCCTAGAGTTCTCTTCTAATCTAAATGATTCTATGATGCTTTCCTTGCTTGGTGTCAGTTGGCATAAATCCATCTGTCTCCTCTTTTGAATGTACAGCCCCTGTGAGATGCTAGCTTTATTTCAACTTTATTGAATGAATTGAATAAAGAATAGATTTACTATATAAAATGCTCAAAGAGAGCATGAGGTTGAATCTGGCTCTGTTGGAGATACACAAACTCACAATAGCACTGTAAAAAGAACTATTCATGTTTAAATGTGCTGGGAGAAAAAGAGAGGTTGTGGCATAGAAAATAAAAACTATATCGAGCATTTACAGAATTCCAATGAGGACAACTTAGAGAACTTTACATTTTCAGTTGTAAATACTACTATTTTTCAATTCATGTAATTACTATAACAAAATGTATATAATTCTGCAATGACTGATATAACTTCTTTGACATAATGAAATTGCTATTGTATAGATTCTTGAAAACTATGAGGGTGAAATTTTATGTAACAAGGATTTTTTATGCTGTGGATTTGAAGAACTCTGTATGGACAACAGTGACTGGGTCTAGACCAATGCACTGCTAAATTAAATAATGAATCTGGCCATTAGACTAGGAAAACCACTGGGAAGATCTCCATCCATGAAGAATGACCACATAGGGCATTGTTCCTGTGGTCAACTATATGAAGTCAGGCTGGTCTACTTGAAGATGACTTTCCATGGGTTTGTTTGTTTGTTTTAAAGAAGCAAAGATGTGCAAGGGAAATTATTTATTAGTTCAGTAAATAAGCATTCAGTAAATCAACAATGCTTACAGACATGCTTCCCCTATTATTTCTAACAAGTCGCTACTCATGACAGCAAAGGAAACCATATATACAGTCTTCTGTATGTTTCAGTTCTCAGCTATGCGTTTTTTTCTATCCAGAAATGGTTTTTATTATCTGTGTAGAGTCAATCTGCCACAATGAATTTCATCAAAACCTTAAGGGCAAGCAGTGATAAGTGAGCATAAGTGTACCTATTTGGACCTCTAAGATTGTATATTCACAGTAACATTGATTTGGTTCAACTGATCACATTTCACTGACTGTACAAAGGGGAAAAAAAAAAAGAAGAGAGCTTTTCCCTGTCACTGAGAAAAAAACAGAAATTAAATTAAGAGATCTGACATGATCTAAAGTTTCCTGAGATCTCCCTTCCTGATATCCAGACTCTTGGTGTAATAACAAATAATTTTCTACATTAAATTAGAACAGTAGATTTTTTATATCTTCCAATGGGTGCTGTGGATAGATTTGTAACCACCTTGACTAGCTGAAGGACATTTAAGAGCAGATGTTTAGGCATAAATTTCTCTGTAATGTAAGACCTTGCCCAGCTGTAAAATCTATTCATGCTGAAAAAAAAACCACTGTGAGGTATCTGAGGATCTTCTGGAATTATGGTTACTATAAATTCAGAGTAGGAAAGATCATTGGCTAGGTTTGAAAAAGGGGAATGGCACTTGTTCTTCTTAGAGACGATGGAATTTGTAATCAGAGACATTCTGACATTGTTATTCTATCCCATAAATGTAGAGGCACATGCATAAAAACAACTGACAGTGTAAAAATAGTGGAGCTGAAGGACAAAAGGCAACAAGAAGATTTGCGGCTGTCCCTATAGCTTCCTGTTCATGTAGCATGAAGATAAAATGCCAAAACAGAACCAAGAAAAGAAAAAGTCATGAGAAGAGCCATCCTTTCTGTCTCAGGAGCAGATTTACCCTCCCAACAGCAGGGACCAGCCCTGGGCTCCCTGTATATTTTGTGGAGAAGCTTGAGGCAAAAAATCCAGTTTTAAGTGTGACAAAGCCTCCTGGAAAGTAAACATCACACAAATAAAAACAGATCCATTCCAGTATTTCCAGTATTTTCTTCCAGAGGAAGAAAATTACCAGTTATCTGAAGGAAAGAAATTTATTTCTGTTACTGAAGACAAAGTGAATGTTTCTCACTAAGCAGCTCAGCCAGTTGCAAAACATCATCAACTTCAAAGAACCAGGGGCTAACACTGGTTTGCTATGTTCAATAGGAGTGCTTGGCCTGCTCCAAGGGACAGGACTGTCTGAGGAGGAGCCCACCAACCCCATCAAATCTTCATCTTTGTCGCCAAGGTGGCAGAAAGACAGGGTTGCTGGGCAGTGCCTGCATCTTCTGGATTCAGCCTGTTTGAGCAAGTGACAGACACATTAACCTTTATAGTCCCTGCAGAGACATGCTGACCTCTGCCAGTTCCCTGTGGCACCAAACTTCTCTTTGTCAGCTCTTATGCTCTTTGCTGTATGTTCGAAGGTCCCTGCTGGGGAGACCCCACATCCCTAGTACAATGTGGACATCAAATTGCAGGTAGGATGGCCCCGGTTCCCCTGCAGGTGCCAGGGAGAAAAGTGGAAGCACACAGTTTCCAGTACCTAATCCCATCAGATTTCCATGTGACAAGAGGTTACAGCGGTTGATCCATGGTGGCTGGTATGATAAAGGCCTGAGAAAGTTGGGAAATGCAGCTCCAAGGGAGGGTGAGGATGCTGGGGAGTTGCCTGTCTCACAGACAGAGGTGAGAGGGAGCAGAGGGGAAGGACACCTGGTGTTGCAGAGCTGTCTACTCTCTACTGTCACCTTACAGCAGACAGGGATCCCACAAAGAATATTAAGGTGGTTTGGGTTGCAAGGGACATTTAAAAGTCATCTAGTCCAACTCCTCTGCAACGAGCAGAGACACGTTCAGCTTGATCAGGTTAATGTTTCCATCTTCATAGATAGGGTTTTGAGCAACCTGGTCTAGTAGAAGGTGTCACTGCCCATGGTAGAGGGCTTGGAACTAGATGATCTTTAAGGTCCCTTCCAACCCAAATCATCCTATGATTCTATGTCCTCCAGTCATGCATTGCAGGTGCATGTAGAGTTATCACACTGTTATGCATCCTGCAGCATGTTTTTTTAAAGGCTCAACCTGTTCACCACAGTTTGATAAAAAAATTATTTTGATCTTTCATCTTAGCATGGAATGTCTTCTTATCACAGAGAAGTCTTCAGCCTGCCCTTGCAGGTGCTGTGCAGCAGTGCTGAGAGCTTTGTGTCCAGAATGAATTGTCAGGGATGGAAAGCATGGGCCCCAAGGAGATCACACCAGGAGGGACTAGCAGATGGATAGTCAGCATGAAGATTTATACACCACTTTGCAACCTCATCCTACATACTCCATTGCTCTGATGCTGGAGAGCTGCAAACAGGCTCTGGCACACACCAGCACCTTACCTGTCTGCTGATGGTGCCACATTGGGAAAGCTTTTTAAGAGAAACCACCTGTCTTGGGTTTTTGGAAGCTATTCAATATTTTGTCTACATTGCCAAGAAAACACATGGCCCAAACTTATAAGCTTAATAATCACTTTAGCCCTCAACAGCAACTGATAGTGGCTTATCTTCTCTGTCTCATCTACAGTGTCTACTAAATGATAATCCTAATGACAGCTCTAATTATATTTCTGCCCAGAATATTTGTAGATAACTTTAACTCTTGATCTGTTTAATCTAGTTTTCCAGGTGGCAACAGATTTAAAAACAGGTTTTTAAACAAGGCATGACTATTACATTTCTAATAATAGGAGAGCGTGGTCTCAACATTGCCTGTTATTTACTGACACATGGTACAATCAGTTGACAGTGGTGGTTGTGAACACAAACTCATAAATATAAGTTCATTTTGTAGTTATTATCTGTCCATGTTGCCTGATTTAACTCTCTGCATATTTTATTGGATCTGATTTTTTTTTTTGCTTTGCTGAAATATCAGTATTTAAGGTACTTTCGATATTCCAGATCCATTGCTTTGAAGCTCTACGCCCAAGGAGCCACTCACCATTCCCGGGGAACACAAAATCTTTTTCATCCCAGTTCTTTTACCTCTTATAGGAGTATCTGAGGCAGAAACACACTCTCATGGGTTCAGCACAGTATTTCTGTCCAAAGTCATAACATGAGACATAAAACTGTTTTGAGGTCTGAGGAAAATGTCTTATAGGGAAAGCCTTGAAGAGCTAGGTCTGCTTATTCAAACCAAGGCTTAGCTGCAACCTGGTTATTGGAGAATGACCAATAGGTACTCTTGTCTCTTGGGAAGGCAAAACAACATGTGAAAAGGGCTTTTAGTTTGGTCGAGAACTCAGGCCAATGAACAGATGCAGAAATCAGAGACCTTCAGATCACAAAGGCCAAGAACTCAAAAGAGAAATATGGTTAACCAGTGGAACAAGCTATGGAAACAAGCAATGGTTTTGGCATCTCTGGATATCATTCTGAGAAATAAGCTTTCAGCCAGACCCAAATATTGCACCTGAGTAAGGGTGATGAGGTCCATCACTACAGGCTGTTTAAAAAGAATTGTCAGGTTTTCCATGTTCTTAGATTCTCTCTATTAACTAGGTACATCATACTCATATGGTACAGTCTAGGACTGAACAAACTCTACTTCCATCAGTACTAGAGAGAATGTATCCTTGCAGCTGGTACACTCTTTTTTTGTATGATTTAGAGCAAAATGATAATAATTATCAATGGTATTTTTTTCTCTGTAGAATCTATGGAATGATTTTCGAGCCTAGTTTGAAGGTTTGCCTGGAATCTGTCTCTCACTGTGGTTGATTGGAGATTGTTAACTTGGAGTCTCCTCCTTGGGATACAGCCCCTTTTTGGTTTGAACTTAAGATTGAAGTTAATTTTGCAGTGCACAAGTCGATGGTCTGTTTGGAATTCTGCGCTGGGCATCACGTGGGTGTGATGGACATCGCGGACATCCCTCTGTTGCACCAAGACATAATCAATGAGATGCCAATGTTTAGATCTAGGATGCATCCAGGTTGTCAGACTATTTTTCTGTTGAAAGATAGTGATGGTGAGTTGCTGCTCCGCACAGAATTCTAGCAGAAGGTGACCATTATCATTGCAGTTTCCAACACCATGCTTGCCTAATACTCCTTTCCAGGCTTCAAAGTTCTTACCTACTGTGGTGTTGAAATCACCAAGGATAATTGTCTTATCACCTGCAGGAACCTTTTGGGTAAGGCGGCGCAGGTCAGCGTAAAATTTATCTTTTTTGGCAGGGTCAGCTTGGAGAGTTGGGGCATATATACCTAGCCATGATGATGATGATGATGATGATGATGATTTTTTTCTCCAAAAGGCACAATATAAATTATTGTACCACTCTTTCCCCTCCCTGCCCCCACCATTTCCTACCATAAAACACTACAATGTTGTGCAAAACTCATGAGCTCAGACTGGCTTCTGGAAAGGGCAATAATGAATTTAATTTCTACTGCTTTTCTGGTCCTAAGCATTCCTCTGAGCCCTCCTGTTATCCCATGCTGAGTTGACAAGATTCTTTGAGGTCTGTTCCAGAAACACTATTCTGCTGGGATCAGCATGAATCTCCTTTAAGAGTGGCATGTGCTGGGGACTACCTTTGCTCAGTCCTTCAGGCTGAGGTAAGTTTAGAATACAGTTTGCCTTAAATTATTGGAAATGAAATCACCTACATAAGTCTCCCTTGAACAGGAAGAAATGCTGTTGTATTTGCTCTAATTCAGCTTCAATTTGTAAAGGTTGTTACATTACACTCTAAAACAGAAGGAAATTTCATTTCACTTGAAGTTTTTGATCTGATCCCAGCCTGATGTTCAGCTCATTAAACAGCCCTCCCAGAAAAAAATTGTCAGGAACCCTATTCTAAAGTCTTTTAGTGTAAACCACTTGAGCATCAGTCCAGATGCTGAAGGAAGTGGTATCAGCTACCTCTACTGTGTCTGTACCTCAGGGGACCTGTAGCTTTGCAAACTTGTCCCAACACTAGTGACTCCAGCAGGCTAAGGCAGACTCATATTTGCTTATGCCTAATTTCTCTCAACCTACTGATTTACTATGGGTTATTTTGGGTTCAGGAAGCGAGATTTGTCAAGGCATTTGAAATTTTACTGACAGATACTGAGGGCTCACTTAGTCATCACTTCTCATCATCTGTAGGCTATGACTACTACACACTAGTCTTTAAAACCATGGAAAACTTGGTGGCTTTAGTAAAGTTTTCTGTGCGCAGAAACTGATTAGCAGATCAAATAAAAGATTTGATCATCTGAACAATGAGAGTGTCACAAGGTCTCAGATCCTTTAGGAGCTCTGGTAGTTCCTGAGTAAGAGCTGGCCTTTGCACCACTGACCACAGTACCTCAGAACAGAGCAGCTCCTGCAGAAGTGAAAGTTTTTTATGTCTGGAACTGAAGCAGCTGTGGCACTTCAACGGGTGCAGAAGATGCAGAGGTGAGACAACCTTCTCTCAAGTCTCATGCCATCCTCCCAGAACATATATGGTTTTCTATGAAGGTGGAAGTGACAAATTTTTAGCTAGTATCAATCCAAATAGTTAGCTGGGGTGATGCTTAAGAGGTACAGATGACCCTGGAACTTCCACTCCACCCAGTTTATCCTAGTACATTACATTACCTTAGATTGATCTGGGCAGGGTAAGCCTCACGGAATTAATTTTAAGAAAATCTCTACTCTCTCTTTTAGGAAAGAGAAAGGTAAGCATACTGTTTTAAAGATTACTTTCAGAGTTACCTTCTCTATTTCTCTGTCTTTTGTTTTGTTTCCAATGTGTGGTATCTTCATTAACATACTAGGTGCAGGTCTGACAGACAGCTGCTATTCTTGGTCCTGTCAACACATTTCACTGTAGTAAAATGACAGTCACAGCTGTGACTTATTACAAGAAAATGGCCTAAATATAAAATAAAGGCTGAGTCAGTAAACCCACAACAGTTAAAAAGAGGCTGGGACTAATAGCATGACTGGAAACAGGTCTAGGCTTGGTGAAGCAAATGAGAGAGGCTGCTGTTGTTTTCCCTGTCTTCCAAATAAGTATAGAGTCAGAATTTCCAAGAAAAGGTTTCCCTTCAAGGAGTGAGTCTGTCAGCCCTTCTCAAGTGCCTTCAAGCACCTGTGGACTCGGTTCCTGGATGTGCCTATGCACAGTAGAGAAACAGACTGAGTTATGGCAGATAGATAACGAAGTGACTATGTGCACCCACAATTTTACTCTCTTTTTATGAGAAGTTAGTCACTCTACAGTAGAGTGCATTCATTAATAGATTAAGAAGTGATTTTTACACCGTTTAATAAATGACTAATTTTGTAGAGTCAAACAGTTTCTGAGTCACTTATCAGAAGTACTTGCAACCAACCTTAACACTTTCTCTTTCTGTAAAACTGCTTTAAAGTCTTACTCTTCGTGTCTGCAACATTGTTTATGAACTATACTGTATTCATGTCTAAAATAGAGGCCAAAAAAAATTTACAACCCAGTGGCAGCAACTGTTCTTTTTACAGGCTTCAACAATGTGGGTCCTTGACTTCAGAGACCATCCCTCCTAATGACTCACTGGAAAGTGTTGTCTGAGGAGCCATGTCATTTTGTCTACCCCCAGGCCCTCAAAATCAGTGATCTCAGGTACATTACAAGGTGTGTCCAAAATGGTTTCAATAAATAAAGCCTCAGATCTGGGGCTGTGGTGAAAATTCCTGTTCTTTCTGAGGGCATTGCAGAGCCGTTTTACAAAATGGACCTACTAGTCTTACATTCTTCAGCTGTAACTCAAAACTAAACAGTAAAGCAGTTCTCCCATTCACCACATGCCACAGAAATTTTGGATACTGTGAGCAGTTTTCTGTGACTATGGCAGAGGAAAAAAATGGATGTAGGCTTCTCCTTCTGCTCTGATCCTTCTGCCTACACATTAGACCTTTGAAAAGGCTGTAGATTCTGCATGGTGCCTTTTGCCAGTATCAGAACTGAATATACTGTGGAGGAGGAGAAAAAAGGGCAAGGACTTTCAAGGTAAAACTGAAAAGAAGCACCACAGAAAACTGAGCAGGAGAAGTCTTCTAGGCCATACAGACTGCTTTATGTAAGCTTCTTCAGTAGTGTGGGAACTGCTCTGCCATACCCTGTTGCTGCTGTGTATCTTCTCTTTGCAGCAAAGGAGTATTAATTAACAGAATAGCTAAGATTTCTTCCATTGTTCTAAAATAGAAAATATTACTTAGAGAAGGATCTTTACCTCATTAACTAGTGTAACAACCTATATCCTAGTACCTGTGTGAAGTTTCATCTCCTGCTCAACCTTCCTGCAGTCACTCAGGCCTGGTGCCAGTAAAGAGACATTGTAAACACATGGCAAGAAAGATTCAGGGATTGTCCCCATCCAGATCCTGTAGAAAGTGTAGACTCATGTGGAACATGTTTTGCAGACTAAGCTGCTCTCATCTGCCTTGCTTTGAGCAGAGGGATTAGCCTAGAGAACCTCAAGAGGTCCCAGTGATTCTGTGATCTGGAAAAGTCTGCCAAACACCAGGAAATCAGGTAAAATGGAAAATTTCCCTCATGCTGGTTTTCTGACTTTACCCCTCGGTTACCCCTTAATTGTAGGATTTTTGCTGTTGTTTTTTTGTTTGGTTGGCTTGGGTTTGTTTTGTTTTTATTAAAAATAAAACACAGTGAAATATTTGGTTTCTCGTTGAGCTCAATGTTCTTTTCAAAAAGAAAATTAAATATTTTGGTTTTTCATTTTGGCAAGAAAACCTCCAAAATATTGGGTTTGGCTTTAGCTGTGTTCTGCCACTGAATTCCAAAATCAATTATTTGCATAGCTCTAAGTGTAAGGTAAATTTCATCAATCTCCATAAAGTAAAGAAACTTAATGACCAAATCTTTTAATGAAAGGATACATTTACTGTCAGAGGTGCAATACATTAAGACTATATTCCAGCAGTTAAGAGTCCTCAAATTCTGCAAAGCCCATGAAAACCAATACTGGAGGGCAAAGGAGCTCAAGTGCTGTAGTCTCACAACAGAAACTACAGATTTAACCTCTGGAACTAAATATCACCCTTTGAATGTTTTCTTCTTGAGCCTGCATCTGCTGCTAAGACAGAAGGAAATAGAAATGCTCGGTACCAAGTTTTATCCTGCCACAATCTTTTACTGTTTCTTACTTGTTATGTATTTAAATGGTTCATAGTATAACTTAATGAAACTATTATCTCTTTGACACAGCAGAAATAATTGTCCTGAAAAAGCTAGGGTCTTTGCAAAAAGCAAGAGAGGGTTTTAGAACAGGCTGAGGAAAAATATGAACAATCTTATGGGCATTTTAATAAAAAACCAAATCCTTCTGTACTTTGACATTTTTTACCAGTTCTACATTTCTGTTAGCCATTTCAGAGCCTTTTTTGTCTTTTTTTTTTTTCATTTTGTGTTCTTAAAGGGCAAAATACAAAGCATGGGAAATTGAAGGGGGAACTGGAAGTGTGTGGTTAGTCATAAGAGTTGTGGTGCCATTGGGATCAGAGAGATACAACGAGAGAACTTGACTGACTGCTGGTGCTGTGGACTTTAAGAAGGTCAGAGAGAGGAGGTCAGGAAGGGAGGCTTCAACTCTGGATGAAAGAGTAGCTTGAGATTATATAGCTTTGCTATGAAATGAGTAACCAAACAGCCAATTGATTATTGGTCAGGATCATTCCAAACCTAGTCCCTGGGAAGATTGCCGAGCAAATTCTCCTGGAAGCCATGTCCAGACACATGAAGGAGAGAAAGATAACTAGGCTGTCATCATGATCATAGAATTATCATCACCTAATCATAGAATCATACAATATCCTGAGTTGGCAGGGACTCACAAGGATCATCAAAGGTCAGCTCCTGGCTCTGCATGGGACAACCACAATTCACGTGCCTGGACATGGCTTCCAGGAGAAGCCCCAGTACCAAGGGTAAATCATGTGTGACCTGTCTGATTGTGTTCTTTGGTGAGATGACTGGCTCAGAACACAAAAGACTGTTAGCAAGGCTTTAGCAAGGCTTTAACTAGACTGTCCCATAGCACTGTTGTGGTCAAACTGGGGAAGTCTGGACTAGGTGGATGAACTACAAGGCTGGTGAAAAAAATCTATCTGGGCTATCCTACTGAAAGAATAAAGGCCAATGGCTTGAACTAATGATCAGTTACCAGTGGCATTCTTTAGGGTTTGATAAAGGGGCTGTTATTGTTTGATATGTTTAATAACAGCGTGTGTGATAGAATACAATGAACCCACAGCACATATACCAGTGACACCAAACTGTGGGGACGAAATAGAAAGTAGGGCTTCTATTCAGTGACATGTCAGCAAGCTGATGAAACAAGCTGGCAGAAACATCATGAAGTTTAACGAAGATGAGTGCAAAGGTAGAATAACCCCAAGCAGCACTACAGGCTGTAGACAAACTGCCTGGAAAGCAGCTCTGCAGACAACAACCTGAGGGTCCAGGGCAACAACAAGTTTGGGTGAAAAGGGTTAGGAGGATCCTGAGATGCATCAGAAAATGCCAGCAGGTTCAGGAAAGTGATTTTCCTCTACATTTGTCACTTGTGAAAAGTTCTACTTCTGTAGAACAAGATCAGGTTGTCCAAAGAGGCTGAGGAAATCTGCATGCTTGGATATAATCAGATCATGACTGGACAGGACCCTCCACCCTCATACCTAGCTTTGAATTTGGCTTTCCTTTCAATACAGGGCTGGATGAGGTGACTGCAGTGGTCTCTATCATCCTATTCTTTTCTATTAATTTCTACTCAGTTTTTCAGTCTGGTTCTGTTTGAGGCTGCAGTTATAGTATTGTTTTGAATGGCTGGTGGTTTTTGAGGGTGAAATACTCATGAATACAGAGGGTGAGCAATGGATACAGCCTTATCTTCATTGTGTAAGTTTATTTTTGCCTAGAAAAGCACTGTATGCCTAAGTATGTCCTTAAGCTGCCTTCCAGACTGAGCAAAGTGCATAACTGCTTTCCATCACAGATAGTGAGAAACATTCTGGACTGGTTTGAGGAGGTTCAAATCATCACTTCCCACTGCCTGGTAAACAGGTTTATTCACCAGGTTATCTACTACTCTTGGTGTAGGCACGGGTAGTGAAACCAAGAGGTCTCTAGGAAACTGAAGCATTTCCAGCCCACATGATTTGTTGGATGAATCCTTTAGTGCCTTCTGAATGACACGTATCTGAAGTGCTCAGATGAGTAGCAAATGAAACATATTTTAGCACAGTGCTGCAAAAATGTCAGTGACACTTGATAAGCTCATCTGTCAAGCAAAAAGAAAAATCAGCAATAGCTGTTGAGAAAAAAATGCTCTTTTATGTCTACAAAAAACAAAATGCCTCTGCTTCATATCATCAAAGCTAATTTTCCTTGAGTTTAAAGTGTTAAAAAGAATTATAAGACTTTAGTTCACAAAGAAATTATTAATTTTCTTTTTAATAAGCAGTTATGGCATTAGTCATCTTTTCTGATTCACAATGAAAGCTACAGGGTGCAGTGGGATGTATTTACCCAGAGAGGTGTTGAATTTTGTCAGATGTGTAGACTTTTTAAAGTATTACTACTTTAAATTTTATGTGTGAAGAGAGAAAGGCACCAAGGCTTCAAAACTGGAAATGACTGAGTACAGTGGAACAAGTAGTGTGTCAGAAAGAAAATTCTTCAGAAATTCCTGGCCCTTCTTATGCCAAAGGTCTCTTGTTTTTTTCTGCACACTTGTACCTCCTTTAAAGCCTCCAGGAATGACAGCTCTGGACCTTCTTCTCTTGTCAGGTGCCTCCCAGAGGATGTATCTCAACTGTGGCTCATCAGGATATTGTCCTTGTTTTCCTATGCTGTCTCTGATATCTACAGCAGATTTCTCAGTGTTCACTGTGCAGGAGTTCAGTTTTGGCATCTTGGATGAGATTGTCTTATTCAAATACCTCCTGGTCAGATATATAACTTCTGGGAACCAGGTTGAAAGACTCTATGAAGGCACACATTTCCACCTTCTTTCAGGAGTGCTATAACTATGAGGTTCAGTACTTTCATCAGGATATTTGAAGAGGAGCATGGTGCTGGTCCACTACAGGAGGTCTGGCTCATGTTGTGATGAGGATCTGTAGCAGACCTATATTTATGCGCTCTCTGATTTCTTGCTGATGGGTTGGGAGCAGTTTTTAAACCTCAGATTTATCCCAAACATCACCAACTTCTACGCATGTGTTATGCCTGAGGTAGTGGGTACCACTATCATCCCTTTCACTTAAGATATAGCTCTGAAGGTAACCTGGCCTCTTCCATGTATATGCACATTCTAGGAGGGTTTGAAGAAGAATTAAAAATTACTTCTAACTGTATGCAGTAAGAAAAAACAGCTAAGTAAAAACTTCTCATAAAATTTAATTGTCTAAGGGAAAGGAAACATGGTGGAAACTAAATTCTGAAAACTTAAGCTGTGTTGCAATGAGTTGGGAAAAGAAGGTATACAAACCTGAAAATAGAGGCTGACTTTCCTGCTTCTCCTCAGCTTCTTCACAAGTCAAAGGAGTCAGAATAGTAAACTTAACCACAGTGAGAAGATGATTTGAACACAAATCTTTGCTCTCACCTTCTGGCTTCCCTCAAGCAGTCACTTGCCTCCTCAGAGCAATGGGGTGAAGTGATGTCTCCCATCCCTCTGCATGTTGCCGTGCTTTAGTCAATGCTTTAAAGGGTTTTTCTGCTTTGTTTTTCTTTTTCTTTTTTTTTACTGTTTACTTTAAAGGAGAGGGGGGGTACCCTCTGAATTATATACTCTATATACTACAGGTCAGAGCTCAAATTAGGAAAGAGACTGAACTGTATTACAGCTAATAAGTAAATCCCTGAATGAGACAAGTTAGCAAATCATCTTTATACATCTGTATAATGTCTCAAGCACTCAAGGTTTAGACCTTCAGTTTTACTCTTGTGTTGTGACTATTGCAGGGACCCACCTTTTTTTTTCTTTTTCTCTTTTTCTTTTTTCTTTTTCTTTTTCTCTTTTTCTTTTTTCTTTTTCTTTTTCTTTTTCTTTTTCTTTTTCTTTTTCTTTTTCTTTTTCTTTTTCTTTTTCTTTTTCTTTTTCTTTTTCTT
>NW_021940208.1:32951302-32970014 GCF_001715985.3 Manacus vitellinus
TTTTTCTTTTTCTTTTTTCTTTTTCTTTTTCTTTTTTCTTTTTCTTTTTTCTTTTTTTTTATTTTTCTTCTTTCTGTTTTCTTTTTCTTTTTCTTTTTTTCTTTTCCTTTTTCTTTTTCTTTTCCTTTTTCTCTTATCTGTGTTAGATTTCTTTTAAAGCTTGTTTTACATGTCTATTAGTGTGCAGACATTTTAATGTGCAGACTGGTTAGTCTCTTAAAAAATATGTATATCAAATTTTGGAGTAGCTCAAAAGCTTACAAAAAAGTTTAATGCTTATAAAAGTGAAAGAGCAACAGCACTTCCTGATTCATACCCTGTAGGAGTAGGTGCTAGCATAAAGCTCCCTACATATATCTCCTGGTTCATCTCTGTCCTTTTAACAAGCTATAATCTGTATTAACTCATTACAGTGCAGTAGTAGCAAGCTTTGGTAAGAGACTCTTTTATTTCCTGGTTGAAATCAGCTTCTTCAGCAATTCCTGAACTGAATTTTTATTGTCAGCGGTTTATATTATCATATACAATTAGAGTTCTTGAGCCAAAATATGACAGGTTTTCTGTTAAAAAAAGTTTTGTGTGTTAGTAAATGTATAACTTATACCCTTGTAAGTAAATTTATAACTTACACCCTTGCCAGATTTGGGGTGGATGTTGCATTTGCATGCAGTATGTTCCCTACCTCCCTAGCCTCTGTTGTGCCCTATAGACACAGCCTGATTTGTGACAGAAGCTCCATCTCAAAAAGTCTGATCAAAAGGATCATTTCTGACCAAACACATCAGAGATACAGGGAATATGCCCATATAAGAAATGCTCTGTCACGCCTTTGCTTTGCATGGTGCTGCAGGAGTGTACAGGTAGACAGTACTTGGTTGCCAGCTCTTCCCATGCAGAGGGTGCTGGGTGTCAGGGGCAGGTCAGGAGGTCAGTCATGACGTTTGGCTTAGACCTATATTCTTCCTCTTCCTAGCACTGACCAATGAGGAATATTTATTGTGAATACCACTGTGCTGCTCTGGTCTGCATCCAAGAGAAAAACAGGAGGAGGACCAGAAATCCTGTGCTTTGCTTTGAAAGTTCCTCCATGGTTGTGTTTCCTCTCCAACAAACCCCTTAAGGAGATGAGATGAGCATATGTTTATGTTTCCCAGTTATTTTCTGAAATGGTCTTCACTGAAATGTTCATTCTGGCTTCATTAATGAATTTTTATTTTGCTGCTCAATGTGTTCAAAGTCCTTTCCCCTCCACCCCCTTCCTGTTTTCTGGTTTTTTTATTCCTTTTGTGGTGTGAACAAAAGTTATTGTAATTATTTTACTGCAACAATTAAAAAGTTTCGCCTTTCCACTTGACTTTGTAGGTCTGTGTAGAACTGGTCTCAAGTGTTGAAATCCATAGTTTTAGAGAAAACAGGTGTAACAAAGGATGCTTGTTTAGGGCACTTTGTGGTTCAGAAAGAGCAAGTGTCCAGAACACTAACAGGACTTTAACAATCTTGTCTAGACAGGGTATGGCATGTGGAGATGCAGTGTGCAATACCATGGTGTATAATGGGAGACAGAGTGGCAGAATCTTGTCTAAAGTCATATTCTGAGATGCTGCTAAATTTGTAAACCATTCATGCACTTAAAAAAACCCAAGCAAGCAAACAAACATGCAAAGGGACAGAGTTGTTCTTAGATTAACTGTAGCAGCCTACTCCAGCATTACCTTGATTTTCTCATACTGATAACATCTACAAAAGCAGGGTGTTGGAAATGAGAGCAGATAATTTTCCAAAATGAAAAAAAATATCAATCAATTTGCAAGTGATATAACTATTTCTGGTACTTTCCCTTCAAATTAAAAACACTTGTCAGGCATATTTTCTGCATAGCATGGGGTGAATTTGTAGCAAGATTATGATGAACATAAAGAAAACACTGTCAGGTTCAATTGAGCTCTGTATTTGGGGTTTGGGAAATGAAAGCCAACAAAACAAGGCACCAAACCAATGGAAAGATTTATGTCTGGTTTGTTTTCCAACTTTAACAAAAATGGTTAAGGGAAATGAGAATGCAAACACTCCTGGTGAGGTGACCAGGACTCACACTGCAGCTCTGCGTGAGTCCCAGCCATGGGATGAGTTCTTCTGGAATGTAGACCACTGCAAAGTCTACGTGACCCAGCACAGGTCCAGAAGCTTTGGCTTTCTCTCTCTTTGCCTCTCCTTCCCCCTGCCCAAAAATAGGTATATAGGCACCTGTCTAAAAACACAGTTTAAAAAAGATGCTTGGCTAGCAGCCAGCTTATCCCCTGGGAGAAACAAGAAAGAAGGGAGGGGGAGCTTTTACAGTGAAATTTAAGAATAAGATTTGAGTGCTTGTTAATAACAATTAAATGGTTTTACCCCAGCTGTAGCCCTACGGCTGTGAGTCCACTGTGCCGCCAGCACTACCCATAATATGTTACCCAGAAAGCAGTATGATCTGCTGAGGAGACCCACAGGTGAGAACTGGCCATGGTTTGAGAGGACAAAATGTTTCTTTCATCAGAAAATACCAGTATGTTAAATCTGACACTTCCAGTGCTAATGAGAAGCAGAGGAGAAACTAGTGAGCAGAATTACCCACCAGTGTTTGGAAACATCATGCAGCCTTCTTAAGCATTTTCCAGGTTTTCTCTGTAAAAACAGTGAATGATCATTTGGGTTGCATAAGTGGGTCAAGCTATATTATTCAAGTCCAATTTTAATGAGCTAGGCCCTTGCAGTCAATAACTGCATGGCCATCCTGTAATCAGGAATAGTTATTTTAAAAGCTGACAGCTCTGGTGGGGCAGAGGCAGGCATCAATTCAGCCACTATGCCTTTTCCAGTCCCTACCAAGCACCCCAAGGTGGGCCAGGGATGCGCTAATTAAAAGAAAATACAGCAATCTCCAAAACCAAGATGCTACAAAAAAGACATTAAAGAATCCACTGCATAACCATAAGTGAGCAATTTAAAAGATAAATTCAGAGTCTTGGAGTAGAGAGAGCCAAATGTTCCTTTTCCTGTCAACTGATGTTTTTTTACTGTAATGTGCAAACAATGAACAGAAGCTTTTTTCCCCCTCACGAACTCCGTAAATTACTACTTAAGAGTTTCCAGTGCTGCCGATCAAGTCCATGCACAGAGTTAAAATACAGCCCACCATACCACAGCATTTATTCTTCTTAACACCTGAAGCCCTTCTTCATTGAAATCCACAAACAAGGCTTCTTGCTTCTTCTCATTATTTGTCAAAGAGAGGTTTTTGTCTTCTCATCACGCACTATCAATCTGATCCTTTAAAGATTGCATGCACTAGTTAGTTCACCACCCCGAAAGTGTATTCAGAAGAACTTAGAAATAGCAGTAAATACAATGTTTCAGTCAAGCTCTTAATTATATCCAGGACAGGCTGGGAAATTCTTCACAATAATTGTCAATATTAAGCGCTTGAAAAATAGCTGCTTGGGATACTCTCCTGCAATTATCACCAATGTATGCGAATGAGAATCATGTATTCCAACAGTCACCCTATTACTTGACAAATCAAGACATTAAAAATCAGCTCACTGAAATGCAATTTTGCTTGTCTGGCTCATACTTGACATATTATGGTGAACAGCCTGGAAATAATAATAATAATGAAGAATATGGTCTGTTGTGTTACCACTCTGAAGGTCACTTGAAGGCGGTTATTTCATGCAACACTGCCAATAGAATGTGTTTATATTCTGTTGCAGACTCAACAATATCAAGGCTATCATATTTCGATGGTGTTTTAATGGCAGCAAAGGAGTTTTTATTTTAAAGCAGAAGCACCTTAAAAACATGACAAAAACTCGGTGACCTCTGATTTTTGTCACAGACACGTTGCTTTAGAGGCACAAAGGGTGGAAAGGTAGAAAAGGGGCCCAGCAGAAGCAGGCGATGGCTGTGGTGGAAGTATAGGAAAGGCTGAGGTTGACCAGGGTAGCTAAGGCAGCTACACAACTTCTCTAGAGTGAAATATGATGAATGTTCCCAACAAGGAAAGCCATATGCTGAAGAGAAGAAAATAATCTCTTGTGGTTGGGTTGAGGGCCTCCTGTGGAAAAACCCAAAGGGGGATTTAGTCTGTCTGCCAAGGTTACAAAGCTTTGACACTACTGCCAGTGGTTTAGGCTCTTGTCCAGCATGTCTAGGTTGCAGTGGAAAGGGGCAAATGAACTTATCTATTGTAATCCCCTGAAGAGTCAGTGAAGAAAAGCAGGTACCTCTGGAGACTTGCACTGGAGATTGGCTGTGCCCTAGTGCTGAGTTAGAGTGAGCTGATATGCCTGGTTGGGTGTCCACCTTTTCCACAGAGACTAGAAGGAACTGATACTAGATCTTGTGTGCATCCATATTCTGGAGACTGCTGCTGATGCCTCAGCCTGCCTTTGCATGATGGCCTTGGGATCAGCACAATGAGCAGGGCCTGAAGGAATCTTCCTCTCACGAATAGCCTCAACTATGAATGATAGGGTTTCTTGAAAGATGGCCTGGATCTCAGGCTAACTTTTTTCCCAACTGTAACAAACTAAGTGCTGCTTTGAAAGGTCACAGAAACAGAAATTTAATCCTAGTCTAATGGGTTTCTTATATTCCTTGGGTGCATGCCACCTGTCAGTCATGAAAGGGTGGATTTAGCTGTTATTTCAGAGGAAGGGTGATAGAGTTTCAGTCCAGGAAGCTGTTTGGTATCTGTTGCTATAGCAATAATGAAGAAATTTGTGAATAAAATATGCTAACAAAGGCAAAAGAGGTAGGAAGCATTAATCCTTTGGGCACATCCTAATGTCTGTAATTATTTTAAGCCTTATTAGATCCCTCTTAGCATTTGGAGTGGGTATAGTGCCAAGCAAACCCTTTCCCTTGATCTCCTAGATTTGTGTACTTCCCTCTTTTGCCATCCAGGAAGCTCCACTGCATCAAGACTAATAGAGACCCCCTATATCTCCATCTCCCCATGAAATATAAAGCTGTTTGTTAATGATGTGCTGGCTTGAACAGAGACAAGTACTCAGATGATTTTGCCTAAAGCTTTGACTGCAAGCAGATTAGTTGTTTCCTTTTCCCAAAGTCTCTGTGAGGCCAAGGACAGGTGCCAGCTCTCTGTGTGAGGGCAGATCTCGTGCCTCTACACACCTGTGTATTGGGGACCTAGGAGCTCTGCCAACCACAGTTAGGACAAGTACAAAGGCTTTACAAACCCTACCATTGTTTGGCTTTTGCTTCCATCCAGCATGCTCGTATGGCATGGCAAAGCCCATTACCTCAAAGCAAAGATAGAGCAGGCAGCCAGGGTGGAAATGTTCATCTCCAGAGATAGCAAACAAGGGGGAAAAGTGAGAACCCGTGGGATGGGAGGTGGTTGGGCCCAATCTCTTTCCTGATGCACAAAGCAGGAGAGATGGTGCAGTCTGAAAACATTTTGGTTTTGCAGCTCCAGGATTCTAGCCTGAGAGGAAGGCAGGGCTGCTGGAGGAGGGGTAAGTGTTAGCACACTTAGGCTTTCTAACATTGGCCAGAGAGGCTCTTGCAACAGACTGAGACTCAAGGGATGGACAGTCAAGCTCCATTTCTTGTTCTGGAGGTGCTTCAAACTCCTCTGTGACCTCCAGAGGCATCCAAGGGACAAGAGCTGTCTTTGGACTTGAACCAGGCTTTCTCTCTCTTTGTATGGGGCCAAAAAATATACTCAATTGTCCTTTCTGGCCAAGGGCACAACTCTAAAACAGGGTCATTTGGCTATTTGAGCTTGAATTACAACCCTCCGCAGCATATAAGAAGAAGGCACAAGCCAGATCTCTGAGGCTGAAACAGGTTTGCTTGTGTAAAACCAACTTGGTGGCGATTCTAACTGTATGTGTCATGTTTTGTACTTAGTAAGTAAACAGCCTGTATAGGTGATAGGAAGAGGAATCCTGTGGGCTAGAAGTAGTGAAAGCATGAAATTCCTCTTAAAAACAATGGAAAGAAAATATGAAATTATTTTTCAGTATCTGTTGAGTGTCCTTGCCCAGGAAAGGACAAAGCACTAAGAGAAGGCAAATCTCTGTTTGATGAACTGGAAATTAAACCATACTAGAGATGTGTAGTGTTTTTAGTTCATGGATCTTGTATAGTAAAAATAGGTAGAGGAGGTGGCTGGTCTCTCTGAAGTGTGGCAGGTGTTTTGGGTAAGGGAGGAGCTGAGAAAGGCTCTAACGAGGTGGAGCTCTGAGATAACAGCATTTTCTGGTAGTGCTCCTGAATTTGCTTTCAATGTGAAGGGAAGAGGATGCATACTCTTCCTTTGTCATGTAAGAGCAATACTTACATCATGGCTGCAGATTCCTGGGTTTTGCAGCCATGAGATTTGGAAATCCTTCTACATCTTAGCCAGGAGAAGGGGGAGTCTCACCTGTCCCTGCCTGCTTCAGTCATTGCCCAAGAGCTGGGACTCAGTGAGCTGCTGTTTCTAGAAGCTCTTGATGAAGTTTGGATGTACCCTTCCATTCGCATGCTGTTATCCACAATTAAACCCAAACTTGCAAGGTTACAGGGCAGATGGTACCTCCTGTCAACATTGCAGAAATGTTTCATAGGACCTGTGCCAATTTGGGCATGCTCTTCACTGCAGCTATCTCCTGAACTTGGCAATGCACTCAACCCATGGTTTGTTTCATAGTACTTGTCTTGCAGTGCTTCATCTCTTCCACACAGAAATTTCGGGATGGTTCAGAGAGTGCATACCTTGCAGCCACCACAGTCCTGTACCTCTGAACCATCTGGGTGTTGGAGAAGCCTCCTTGCAGGACCCACCTGGAGTTACTGGTGTGAGGAAGTGGGCTATGCACAGAATAGCAAGGGTCACTCCCTGCACCTCCACCTCCTCATGCAAAGTTGCAGTGAGAGTGACTCTATCCCATTTTTGCAACTTTCTTCAGACAGTACAATTTGGACAGGCTTTACAGACTTCTGTTACAGTTAGCATTTCTAAAATACCTATGAAAGAAAGGATAGATGTGCGCTCCAGAGGCAACAGCACCTGGTACCCACAAGAACTTTCCACAGAGCTGGAAGCAGTTCAAACATTGCTCTCTTGGGACCCAGCTCCTTTCCTGGTGCACCCTAAAATGAAGCTCATGCACTCTAAATCCTTTACTTGAGACATTTATCTGTAATCCCATTATAATGATGAAACAGGTCTAGGAAGAGAAGAAAATTTCAAACTACGAAAAAAGATTTTCCCACAGGCTTAATTTCAGCTTGATCTCCTTCGTTACAAAATTTTTGCTTGGTAATTTATCTTATTTGGAGAATTATCTTCTTTAGACCTCTTAAATTAATTCGTTATCTCTGAGATTTGCAGAATAATCTACTCCACTTAATAGATTTTAAGATTTACAAACAAAATACCCTACTGAATTTCATTTGGCAGAAGAGTTCATGCACATGGGCTGAATTTGCCTTTCTTTAAACTATTTCTGAAGCAAGATAGTAGTTGAGAAACTGTAGGAAAATAAGATTTAGGTCTAATCTACATGAGGAAATGAACAACAGATTGCATGATTCCATAATAGTTCTCTGGGCACACATTGTCTTCTGAAATAGAAGGGAGTTTATGCTGGAAGAATTAATCTACTCTGATTCTAATATTTAATAGAAGAGGTCAAATATTAAGGGCTAGATACTCTCTTTTGTTCTTGTATTCCTTATGTCCTCTAAGGATTTGGATAGGGGGAATTTCTTCCTATTACATTTATAAAGAATTATCTTGTATAAATAGCAGTTAATTAGTTAGGGCTTTGCAAGCCAAAGAAAGGTTAAGCTCTCTTTCATAAAAACCTTCGCAAGTTACATGAGGAATGAATGTGCATCCGCTGGTGACTGCCTGCAGTTGTCTGCTTGCTTCCTAAATGCAGTCATGTGGTTGCCTGCAAGATCCTCCCAGAAAGTTTAGAAATATTTTGGTTGGGGGAATGGAAGAACAGGCCATTTTTCAGTGACTCCCACAGGAAACAGTGGGGTAGGCTTTGTACAGCTACAGGCTTTCTACTCCGGAATAAATTGGCCCAACGTACACAAAACATTCTTATCTGATGAAGAATTGGAAACAGGATTGTATGTTTCAATGTTGGAAAGACAACTGGTTTCTGGCTTTGTTCCTCACTGGATGTTCAAAGGGCTTTCAGCTCTAGTAGCACTGGTTTCTCCAAATTAGAAGACCCACTTGCCCTATTTTAACATCTCTCTTCAAGCTGGAGGATGCAGGTGAGGGGCTGTTCCCTCAGTTTCTGGTGTGTTCCTGTGGAAGAGCAGGCTTTTCGTGAACTAGCCTGGCTTTATTCTGACAGCAGGAGCAGGACCATCTCAGCAGACAGAGAATGCAAACAGATATGTCTGTATTTGGTCAGCTGAATCTTATTCCAGAGCTTACAACACAGTGGCTATTGGCATAATGATGATGTTTTGCTCTTCTGTTGTCTCATGCTCTTCTTCATGATGTCTGCCCCTGTGAGTAATATTTGTTGTAAGTATAGCTGTAATAAAAGGCAGGGTAAAGTCTGTAGGTAGAGATATTCTCTCTTATTGGTAGTTTGAAAAAGTAGACAAGCTTTCAGGTGGCAAGCTGTTTTGCAGGGTTGAAATAGAGGCAGCAAATTCCAAAGCTAAATAGGGATTGTGAACAAATGCTCTGAGTGTAATCAGATATTTATCAGAGAATTGGAGAGGAGGCTGTTGGGACCTGTGAAGTAGACATAATTTCAGTAAGAAAAGAGAGAAAGTGTGTCTCCTAATTTGTACCTATGGGACAGGGAAAATTTAGTGAGGAGAGGAAGATTATGAAATGTTGTAAAAGCGGTATCTCCACCAAATCCATTGTATTTGATATCCAGTGAAGTTATGAATCTCTGTTCCCAGGCTTAGTAGTAAGTGGGATTTGAGGTTGGTATGAGTCTGCTGTGAATGAAGAACAGAGATCTAGAAACAATAGTGAGCACCAACAGAAGCTTGTGCAGAAAAGGAAAGCAAAATTAAATGAGTTTTAAATCATTTTTGTCTGGAAGCCCTTTATGGTAGAAACATTTGCTGAAACCCATTCCCTCTGTTAAAAAGGGCTTTGTGGGAACCAACCTTTTGCATTTCAAAGTACAGTTGGTGATTCAAAATTTTTCTTTTTAGGAATGGAAAAAAGAATAAACTACTTAGAAGATGCTGAAAAGAGAAAAATAATGCTTCTGGTCAGATAATTTTTTGAGGGGAAAGATGAAAAGATGTTTTTATGGATCTTGAAAGATGTCTGAAAATTTCGTAATACAAAATAGAAAAGTTGCTTTGAAATGGAAAATCAAATTGCATCTCAAAGAGGCTGAATAGGAATGCTTTTGACTGATGGCTTCTGACCAGTTTTTAGAAAATAACTTCTGTGGAAAAAACAAAAATTTTCTAAAAAAAAATTTTTCCTTCACTGAACCAGCTAAGAGACATTTCACTATAGAACCAGATTAACTCATGAAATTTAAAACTTAGCATCCTGATTGACAGTGGCTGGTAGGAGAGCAAGCACAAGGGTCCTGGGCACACTGTCAGCTGCCTCCAGTCTCAGAACACTGTGCAGTTATAAATACATACAGAAATGCCTGAAGCCCACCCTGACCACTCATCTGTCACTGACTCTGCCAGTGTGCCAGGCAACACAAGTTGCCAGTGCTCAGAAGTGCAGAGAAGTGTGACCAAAGGTCCATGGACAAATGAAATTACCTCTGCAGTTGTTGAAGGAAAAAGCCACATGCAGAGCACAGGTAGGTTATATCCCAGCCACGGCCCTGTGCATCTCCCAGTGCTCACTGTGGCACAGAAGAACACACAGCTCTGAGACAAACAGCACTTGTGCCCTGAGTAGGCAGAGGCAAAACTGCAGCAGAGGCTCCAGATGAATGAGTTCAGGTGACAGCAATAACTACTCAGAGACCTTTACTCCAGCTGTCATGGTGAAACACAGCACTCAGTTTGCCACTGTCATTTTTTGTAAGGGGCCTTTTTATATTTAGCCTTTTAAAATGTATCCATTAATTAATTGCCAATAAAAACAAGCGACAACTACCGCTGGGCAAAGTAATACAGCAGCTAAGTGGTTTTCA
The DNA here is from genome assembly GCF_001715985.3 of Manacus vitellinus. NCBI lineage: Eukaryota > Metazoa > Chordata > Aves > Passeriformes > Pipridae > Manacus > Manacus vitellinus. The sequence goes on from NW_021940208.1 coordinate 32,961,463, forward strand.
AGCTTCTCTCCATGTATTTTTGCTGATTAGAGTAAGCAAATCATCTGTTCTGGCTTAATCATTTAATCAGTATAGCCTTCCAATCATTCCCTAATTTCTGGGAATTTGTTGATTATTTTTAAGGATTACAGAAATGTGTTTTCCTGTAGGCTGCTTCCACTCTGGACTTTTAGATATACAATAGTTGCTCTTAATGAAGTGTAATCTGTCACTCAAGTCATGCAGTATTTGTCCTATCCCATCTTTAGCAAGTTGGCACTCAACTGTGAAATACATGGATATATGTTTGACGGAAATAATATTTCTCTGAAATAAAAATATTTGATTACATAATCTTTGAAAATCTTAGAATTTGCAAGCAGAAGCTGATTCTGACATTGCTATGCCATAGTAATACTATGATGTCACACAGCAAACTACTTTCAGTTCCTTTCTTTTTCACCCTTCTCCCAGCATTCCTGCTGCCATTTGAGGCCACAATCATCAGCCCCTCAGTTTCTGTCTTGAACTTTCCAGTTTGTATTTCAGTTTGAGATATGAGAGAAAAGGGAGTGGAGCATCAGTAAACCAATTTTCACCATATCTTAGAAAGAGTTCATGAAGGACACGAATAAGGACAGCTTCTGTTCCCTGAGCCATGGACTGCTGGAACCTGGGAGGGTGCATCTGAGAAAGAGCCTTCATACTTTTCTGCTTTCACTGGGCACCTGCAGATTGCACCAGCTGAGAAGCAGTGCTGAAGTACAGGGAGCTGTGGTCAGGGCATATATGGGTGTTCCTGTGGTTCAAACCTGTTTTACATCTTACAAATACCAGATGATGTACTGAATGAAAACATCACTGAATCCTCTGCTATTGGTTTAGCACACTTCTTACCATCATCACAACTGAGTAAAACCTTCTGGAGTATCACAGCTGGCTGGTCCCCTTTTCCCCTGATAAATCAAGGCAAGCAAGTGCCAAAATGAAATGCTAAACTACGACTTGAAATTCGAGAAAATTCCCCTGATAAGGCTACTTTACTACTGTGTTTCAGTGAATGTAGGGTGTTGCCTGTTCTTACTTTTTCTGTAACATACATTGTGGGGTAGGCATGGAGGGGATGTAAAATAAAATTGCAGCAGATACAGCTTTTCCCTGGTGAAAACTGGAGCAGTACTGGACCCACACAAGAGGTGACCAGCACTGAGAGAATCTCTCTGAGCTACCAGTAATCCATTTTTTAGCCTTAGTGCTGCCTGGCATCCGCTGCTACTTATTTAGGACTGAGAAGGTGCTTAAAAGAGCAATTTTGAACTCAGGCTTTAGGGGGGGTGAGTATTATGAGAGGCTTTCTGCATTTAGGAGGCAGCAAAGTTATTGTTTGGAAAAATCCTAGAAACTCTTTATCAGTGACTGTCCCAAGGCAGAAATCTTCCAGCTTGTATCCATTGCAGCCTTCTTAGTCCCAGACTGCCTTTGTGGTCTGTCAGACATGCTGCAGCCTGGTCGGCATTCTTACACACACTCATTGCATTGGTATTTTATGCAGCTGATAAAAATTATTTATACTCCAAAGACTTTTGGAGAAGGCCATATCCAGTCTCTTTGCTGGTCTCAGTGAATATTTTTTAACTCACTGTCTGGCAGCAACTTGTAAAATTAGTTTTCATCACCAAGCTTCTTGTCATTAGGGTAGTGGATTTAGCCTTTTTAGCCCTTTTTATATGATTATTATGGTGAAATAAGTGTCAGGGTAATATTCTGATTAAAAAAAGAAACACATATGTGACACCGAAACTGATTAGTAGAATTTTGCAAAATATCTCACTAAATTTTTCAAATTGTTTTTATAAAATACAAAAAATAGCATCATGGTACCAAAGAAATATATTTGAAAGCATCATGGCACTCAGTTAATGCAGTATCTGCTTTCCCACTGCACAGTTCTCAGGGTTAGCTTCAGCTTTGGTCTCATGTTATCCATCTAATGTATCATCAGATTCTGTGTGGTCCTGACCTCTCTGAACACCAGAGGCTCAGACCTGCAGAGATTTGAGTGATAAGACATGGCTGAGCTGACATGCCTTCAGAGAGCAAGGCAGGAAGAAATGCAAGCTCTCTTCCAAGCAGGCCTGCTTGTCCTCCTGTTCTGCAGGGGAAGAGCAAGAAGCAGTGTTCAGTCACTCAATTGGACAGAGTTCAAGTATTTTTGCTGAGAAATAAACCCACAGCACCGCTGAAAGGTGCAAAACTGCCCTGTTACCTCAACAGCTGGGCCAGGCCAGCTAAACTGGAAATCTTGCAGTACAGTGTAGTTAATGATCTGTCTAGCTAAACAAAATTTCACTGCTAATCTTCTTGACCTCAGATCTCTTGCCATTCTTAATACCACTTTAAAATGCACCTTTCTACCCAAACCTGGAAGCATGCTGAACAGCTAATGGAAACCAAGACACAAGGAAAGCTTCCTAAGCTGTGACTGCCAATGGACAGGACAAGTCAAGTTTACTTCTTGCAGGAAAATTGTCAGTACAATGTAGGAGAAAGTCCTTGTCTCCAAATCTTTGAGATACGTCTCTATTGTCATCATATTATCTTTGTCTGTTGGAGAGTGGAATGTATTGTTTTTATTTCTCAGCAACTTTGGCCATGACCTACTTGCACTGTAAGGGCCAAATACGTAGATGAGCCCTCCTACTTTCTGGGTGTGGTTCAAGGGAAGTCTCTAAGGATCTGAGTCTTTGAAACTGAAGTCTCTAAGGTTGTTTTAGCTTACTGCAGGAACCTTCGTGGCTTCTGGCACAAGGAGGCTAGAGCAGATGCCCTTGTCCTTGCTTCAGGTCCAAGTGGCGTACCACAGCTGCTGGCAGTAGCATCAAGTGGCTACAGCTTCCTTCCAAGCCCTCCATTTCTCAGTGATGTCTAGAAATGGAAAGAATGAATGATCAAGTAATTTTTAGACTACAGATATTTGCAATAAAACTTGATGGGAAAAGAAAGAGGGGGAGAAGGTGCTGCAGGGGGGGCGAAGGGCTCTGGTTTTGCCATCTTTGCTCCATTGCTTCCTGGGTTTGGTGTAGCAGTTCTTTTTCAGGAGTAAATCCCAATGTAAGAGAAGCTGCAGTGCCAGACTGGGAGCTGAGTTTTGTCCAGGAAAGTTAGGGAATGAGAAATGAGGGTCTCACTTGCCTTCAGCCTACTGCCATCCACTTGACTTTCACAACATCTGCTTCACCCTGTTCTGCACCAGGGAAACTGTCTGGCCCAGGTTGTGAAACCCTGGTCATGCAGCCCCTGCATGCACAGGTCATGAATGCCCCTGGGGCTGTCCCAGCTCCAGATTGCTCAAGCAGTGGTGGCTCTACGTGCAAATGCTTTAGCCAGCCTGAGAAAGAGACAGTATGTCTAAACATAATAAAACACCTGGATGCTTTTTCCTTCCTTGATTTCTTTCCCACTACACAGCAGGGGTTTAGGTCGGAGATAGGGAGTGACACATCCATCTCTCCCACCCAGACCCTCCCTAAGCACTTGGTTGGGATGGAAAAATCTAGATTGACTGATTTTTTGCTTGTTTGTTTGCATATGACATTTGTGAAAGCAATTTTCACATCTATACCTTACGCAAGAATTTTCCCTTCCTATGGCTCCAGGAAATCATACATAAGGTCAAAGAGAATAAAAAAAAAATGAGACACAAACACAGAAGCAAAATAAGCACCCGTTCTAAAGTCTTACAAAGATACACACGGACAGACTTGATCCTCACAACCAAGCTCAAAAGATGGACACAAGTAGATTTCCCAAATTGTCACAGAGTACTAAAAGATCAGATTATTAGGTGTCATCATGCTTGATGCAGGTGACAGAGGGTCATATCAATTCTCTGTAGGTCATCACTTTTCCTGATTCAGCAGAAATCCAAGTAGCTAATAAGAAACATACGCACACACTGTGTTGCTGTATGGAAATATTTTGAAGGAAAACATCCTTACACTTGCTCAAAAAAGGGAGGAAAAGTATCCATACATACTGTAGCAAATGCATTCAATTCTCCTTGGAATGGACTAGCTGGAACAACAGGCCTATCTTTTGGTCTACGATGCTGATCTACTTAGCAGACTCCATGCACAGCGCTATTCAGTACCCCTACAGGGACTTCTCCCGTTCTCTAGGACAACTTTTATTGAAAATATTTGTTCATCTTCAAAAGCTGGAATTTCTTGGGCAGTTGATTAACATGGGAAGATAATATGAAAACCGTAGTTAATATTCTGAAATGCCTAAGAAGGTTGGAAGTCTCCATCATGTGGAGCCAACTCCTTTTGACTTGAGTTACATCAGAAATATTGCAAAGGTACACTGTGTCCCAATGCAGGAAAAAAAAAAAAACAGGAATGGAAATGAAGGCAAAGCAAGCATATGAAGGTAACAAAAAAAACCTAAACCAAACAACAACAAAATCTTAAGCAAGCAAACAAACAAACAACTTACCTATTTGGGTTGGATGTGACATTAGAAAGAGTGTGTCACTGTTAAGTAATTCAGGGAATTTTAGATTTCCCAAAATTTGCTACTAATTATTGGACATGGTGATCGCTGGAACAGATGAAGCCTGGATTCACAGTGCTGTGGACCCTATAGCTTCCATGGTTTGTTGCTGTTGGATCCTAACCCTCAATAGCTGTGGAGGCACCCTCTGGCCCTGTGTGGCTTTGCAGATCCTCTTGTGTTTTTTGCCTTTCCTCAGTCATAGGGGATCAAGGAGTTGGATGAGTCCATGGGTTTTCCTGGGAAGAGACAAATTCCCAACAGGATGTAGCAGAGTGGGAATTTGACCTAACATTGACAGCATTGCATCTTTACCAAGAGGAGGAGTGTGATACAAGGCTAAGGGGGCAGGGCTGCAAGGTTCACCATATACACTCCATATAGCTTTAGGGATCTGAGCTGTATGAAGTCAGCATTTCAGGGCACTAGAGAGGCTTCCTAGGTGAGGCTGTGTTGTACAGGGTTCATATTTGGCCTGAGGTGTCCTAGTATTAAAAAAAAATCAAATTAGCTGATGGCAGTCTGGGTCCAGATACATCTGGCAGGTGCCTAGTTTGGGCTGATACATGCTTAGTCTCACCGATGTACATGGCAGCTATGAGTATTTGCTCACAGAGCAATTTCTGTGAGGTCTGACTTGACAACGTAAGAGGGTTTTGCAGGATGATACAAGTTTAGTGGTGAATCAGGGTGTCTGAACTTAAAGGCTGAAGAGGCTGTGCTGTCACAAGAGTGGGCGGGGACGGGGAGGTAGCATCTAACCCAAAAACACACTCCTTCCTCATGTGTGTCTGTAATCATCAGTAGGAAGGCAGCTCTGCCACTTTCAATCACTTTGGGCCACAATTGCAAGGAGGCTGGGATGAAAAAGTGATGGGGAGAGAAGGGAGGGAGCCCAGTCTTCATCACCAGTGCCCTGGTGCAGTCAAAGTCCAGCATTACCATATACTACATCCCTGCACAGCCACAGCAGGAGCTCATCCCCAGTGCATTGCCTGCAGTGTGTGCTGGAATATGGTCATTCCTGCTGCTCTTTTTTAAGAAGTGTTTTGCTCTTCCTTTTAGCATTTGCTGTTGGCACATTCATATTTGATCCAGAGCAACCCCACAAGCAGATGATAAAACTCTCTTTTCCAGCCCAGAAGCTAATTTGCCTTTGCTAAACGAACTGCTGTAACCTCACTGTCACCCTGGAGAGAATTCCTCTTTATTTTGCCTTGCAAACAATTCACATGGATTGACACAAAGTTCTAGTCTGTAAGTACAGTATGTAGCAATTGGTACAGTATGTGGTTCATTGCAAAGCACTATTGCATGTACATGTCTGGTATCAATTATTTTCATTGAAACAAGAGAAGCCACATGATGAGTAAACCCCTAAGAATGACATTTTATTCCCACACTTGGTGGGTATATGCAACAAAATATACTGCAAAAGATCGCTTTAAAAGCATCCTTTAATGCCAAGCATATTGACGTCTTGTTTTGTCTCAGGAAAAGGAACTATGGTAGATAATAATGCCTTTCCCTCTGCTCACGATGCCTAAACTTCAGAGGTAAAAAAAAGATCTCCCTACAGACCAAACTCCAAGCCCAAAAAGCGACTTTGTTGCTGTCCTTTTTCTGTCTTCATATTGTGGTCAAAGCTATGGGCTCCAGCCACAGCGTGATCTCTATCATGCCAAGCAGGATGAGCACACAGACTAGAAAATAGACCCTACCCTGGCAAATCGCTACCCTAAAATGCTGGTGACATGAATCTCTGGTACTGGTGCCCACACCAGGGGGAAATTCACCCTTTCAAACAGCCCACTACCAAGCAGAGGATTTTGTTTTCAGCACCTCCATCTCATCTCACCCAGTAAGGGATGTATTCCCATGTTCATGCCCCCCAGCACTATCCTACTCCCTAGAGACACAGGTCAGGGAGCCCTGTCCCATCCCCTGGTCCCAGGAGGACTCTGCCTGGCCACTGAGGACTTTCTGAAGTCTCCCCTCAGCTGGGTGTGCAAGGCACAAGCCCCAAGTACCATCAAAAGTCTCAGCCATTCCTCTCTTTCCAGTTTGTCAGGCTGATTGATCCAGGGTGTATTTTTGAAGCATTAAAGCCATAAGAGGCTTAAAGTGATAAAGTACTAGGATAAGGTTTAAGTAGGTTTAAGCCTTTGAATAGGATCAAGCTGTGTGCAAGGTACCAGTAGCCTGCACAGGCACATGATCTTCTCTCTGCTGCCCTCGTTATTATAACCCTCTTCATGCTGATAGCATTATAATAAGTGAAATATGAATAAACAGAAAGAAATATCACTGCACCAGGAAACAATTCTTCTGCTTTACTGTATCCATGGCACCTATTAACACCTGCATCTCAAGACCTCACTGAGACGTGTATGTACACAAATGCACAGTTCTTATGGCTGACTCTAAACTCCTCACAAGAAATGCCATTCTTTCCCAAACAGTTCCAAAAGCTGGGAACTATCCTGTTTTTTACAGTGCAAACTCCAAGATACTATGGAGCAGCGCATGAAAAAAATATGTCTAGTCCACTAATCCGCTCCCATGAGCAAAGTTGAGATGCAAAATCCCACTTAAGAGCCATCTCTCTGGCTCTGGGTAGCTCTAGAGCTGGCCACGTTTTGACAGTGTTAAGTAAAAAATCAAAAAAACCAAGCTGGGGTCTATAAACTCCACTCCTACCACATCTTGGTGAGAAGAAGGTGGTGAGAAACTGGCAAGCAACCTTGGACTGATTTCACAGACAAAGGATGGGCAGACGTTTTCTAGAGGGTCAGAGGACTGGTGAAGGTGGCCCCAAAGTAAACGCAAATCCTAGGGCAGTGGAGAAGTTAATGCTCACAGTGGCAAGGAGAGACCAAGGAAGCTCCATAGTCATCTAAAGGAGAGAGGAAAAGGAGTTCCTCTTAATTTTATGCCTAGGAAGAGTACAGAAAAGCCACAAAAACACAAACCAGTGTTGTCATAGCATCATAGAATTATTTAGGTTGGAAAAGATCTTCAAGATTGTCAAATCCAACCATTAACTCTGTACTGCCAAGTCCACCACTAAGACTTTTCCTCAAGTGCCACATCTACACATCTTTTAAATATGTCCAGGATGGTGACTCCACCACTTCCCTTGGCAGCCTGTGACAGTGCTTGATAACCCTTGGGGTGAAGAAATTTTTCCTTATATCCAGTCTAAAAATCCCCTGGAGCAACTTGAGGCCATTTCCTAGTCAGAGAACATTTCTGTGTACCTAACGTCCATGACAGCTTCAGTAAGGCATGCTCTCATTTGCAGAGGGAGGTCTCTGTACTTCTAGGAAATTGGCTTTGACTGCTTTTTGGGGACCCCAGAAATGTACCCTAAGAAATTAACAAACAAATTCTCTCCATGGAGTTGTCTGTCTATAGTACCATAGTCTTGTTCTTCAGTTCTAGAGTCCTATGGCTGAGTTGCTCATCCAAGGGATGAGAGACACACAGGCCATTTCCTCACTCTGATTTACATTTGCATTCAAATCAAATTCACCTCTCTTTTTAATTCACCTCAGACATCTTTCTTGCAAAAGCCCTCAGAAGCATACCTCTCCCATTTAAATATTTATCAATAAAGAATAATTATTCAATATTTAACTGAGAAATGAAGACAGAAAATCCATAAGAATAGCAAACAGATAGCTGGGGACAAGGTTCTGCTTCAGTGATTACTGAAATATTATATATTCAGTAAATTACTCCAGGCACAGACACTGGGATCAGCCACGGAAAGTAGTCCAGAGCTGGTGGTTGCCACATTACTCAAGGAAATCATGGAGTCATAGAATCATAGAATCAGCTGGGTTGGAAAAGACCTCTGATATCATCAAGTCCAACCCTTGGTCCAACAGTGCCATGGTTACTAGACCACGGCACTAAGTGCCACATCCAGTCTCATCTCAAAAACCTTCACCACCCCCCTGGGCAGCCCATTCCAATGTCTGATTACTCTCTCTGCAAAAAATGTCTTCCTAATA